>NC_134402.1:208281399-208521399 GCF_038048845.1 Mixophyes fleayi | reverse complement strand
CTCTGATTATCTGTGTCTAAAGTCTGAGATATTGGCTCGCATTGGAGTTTCAAGGCCAGGCCGAGCCCAGCGCTATCACCAATGGCGCTATGATAAAGAAAAACCGGTCAGAGCGCAAGTGGCTGAGCTTTCTAAAATTTTAAAGAAATGGCTGCAGCCTGAGGAGAATTCGCCTTCTCGGATTATTGAAGTTCTGGAGATAGATCACTGCATCCGGGGGCAGAACCGCGATTTGCAAAGGTGGGTTCTGCAATCAGACCCACAAACTTATGAAGAGCTTGCCACCGTGGTAGAAAGGTTTTGTGCGCTACAGCAAATGACTAAAGAACCTGCATTTGTGCCAAAGCCGCTGCCACGCCAAAAGCCAGGTTTGACAATCTTTGCCACAGGGCCCAATGGCAAAACTGCTACGGACAGAGGGCCAGGTGCAAAGCTGTCTAATCTGAAGTGTTTTGAATGTGGTGAGCCAGGCCACTTTAAGGCAGAGTGTCCTAAACTACAGGAATCCATGGACTGTTCTGTAGCACATATTGGACCTGCATTTCCAAGCTGTTTTACCATGAGTCCCACATCAGGAAGTCCTTGTTTGTTCCGGGTGACTGTGCTAATCAACCAAAACCTTGTTCTGGCCTTGGTTGACTCGGGGAGTGAACTCTCATTGGTTTCCAGCTCTGCTTTACCCGAAACCATAACTTCTCGGTTGCCCAAAGTTAAAGTTCTTTGCGTACATGGCACAACAGAGGAGTATGAAAGAACAATACTACCAGTCACACTCAAAGACAAAACTGTTATGGTGGTAGCTGCCATAGCACCTAAACTCCCATATCCACTCATTTTGGGGCGAGACTTCCCACTGTTTAATGATGTCCTCGGTGAGCGGATCCGGCCGGACATGCCGGCAACTGATGCAACGGTCGGAAGCCCGGTCTTAAAGGAACCGCCTAAGAATCCACAACATCTGGACATCGATCTTTGGGAACCGCCAAACCAGAATGCCATCCTGGGAGTCACAGCAGGAGTTCCACAAAAGCATCCAACTGTGGGGAAACATGGACAGTCCAAACTAGCATTGGTCGGTGATGTCACAGATGAGCCCACCCCGCCTGTCAGTGAGGATACGGACTGGTCCGCAATACCAATTTTGTTTCCTTTGCAGGACTTTGCTCGAGACCAACTTAATGATGACACTTTGGAACATGCCTTTAAAGGTGTGACTGAGGTAAATGGGGTAGCGAAAGCCGCCCAGCCTGCAGTAGGTATAACATATTTTATTGTTAAAAATAATTTCTTGTATAGAGTTGCTAATGTACAGGGGGAAAAAGTAGAACAATTAATGGTTCCTCAGGTCCATGTAACCCTAGTGTTAAAAGCAGCACATACACATGTCTCTGGGGGACACCTAGGGGAGGATAAAACACGGGAACGAGTTATGCTTAGGTTTTACTGGCCCGGTGTACACATGGCAGTGAAAAAGTATTGCCGGTCCTGTCCCATTTGTCAGAGAACCTGTCCCAAATCCATGTACAGGGCACCTCTCATTCCAATACCAATAGTACAAGTTCCCTTTGAACGGATAGCTATGGACCTTGTGGGGCCCCTGGAAAAATCTGCACGTGGGCATCAATATATACTAGTGGTGCTTGACTATGCAACCAGGTATCCAGAGGCAATTCCCCTACGAAACATAAAGTCCAGCACCATAGCTAAAGAACTTGTATTGATGTTTACACGCTTGGGAATACCCAAAGAAATTCTCACAGACCAGGGTACTCCATTCATGTCTAAACTGATGAAGGACATGTGCCAGTTGCTAGGGGTTATGGCACTTCACACTTCTGTATACCATCCACAAACAGATGGCTTGGTGGAACGCTTTAACAGCACATTAAAGCACATGCTCAGGAAAGCAGTGGCTCAAGAGAAAAAAGATTGGGACACTCTTATTCCCTATTTGATGTTTGCCATCCGTGAGGTACCTCAAGCTTCAACAGGGTTTAGTCCCTTTGAGTTATTGTTTGGGAGACAGCCCAGGGGTATCTTGGATATGTTAAAAGAAGGGTGGGAGCAGCAAGGTCCTAGAGAGCCAAATTTGGTACAATTTGTGTCCCAAATGTATGAGAGGCTAGGAAAGATAGGGCCCATTGTGCAGCAACATGTAAAAGAGGCTCAGGAATGACAGAAGAAAAGTTATGACAAAAGTGCTGTTGTTCGATCTTTCAAGCCTGGGGACAAGGTCCTAGTCCTGGTTCCTACCCAGGAAAGCAAACTTTTAGCCCAATGGCAGGGTCCATATGAAGTTCAAGAGGCTGTCGGTCCTGTCAATTACAGAGTCCACCAGTTAGGTAGGAGAAGGGAGGAGCAAATATATCATTTGAACCTCCTTAAACCCTGGCATGATGAGGAAACCTCTCCTCAGGTAGTGAGTACTGCCATTGAAAAGTCTGAAGTGCCCATAGAGCCAGCTTTGTCCATTCAGCAGAGACAACAGACTGAAGAAATGATTAGCCGGAACAGGGATGTCTTCTCTTCCATTCCTGTGCGCTCTACCTTAGTCGAACACGACATTGTCACTGCGCCAGGAGTCATTGTCAAGCAGAAGCCATATCGTATTCCAGAAGCCAGACGGGTGGACGTGAGAAAGGAGGTCGAGAAGATGCTCCAGTTAGATATAATTGAAGAGTCCACTAGTGAATGGAATAGTCCCATTGTGCTTGTCCCGAAACCCAATGGGACAATTAGGTTCTGCAATGACTTTAGGCGCCTAAACAGTATGTAGCAGTTTGATGCCTATCCGATGCCACGTGTGGATGAACTAGTGGAAAATCTTGCTGGCAGCAATTGTTTAACAACCCTTGATCTAACAAAGGGTTATTGGCAAGTTCCCCTGACTTCCACGGCCAAGCCAAAGACTGCATTTTCCACCCCTGATGGTCTCTATCAATATAAAGTCCTACTCTTTGGGTTGCATGGGGCACATGCCACCTTCCAAAGGGCTATGAATAAATTGCTACGACCTCACACAGCTTATGCAGCTGCTTACTTGGACGATATAGTAATTTATACCCCAGACTGGGGATCACATTTAGCCAAAGTTGAGGCGGCCTTAGCTTCATTACGGTCCACAGGGTTAACAGCTAACCCAAAGAAATGTGCCATAGCCATGAGAGAAGCCAAATATTTGGGGTACATTGTTGGTCGAGGGCATGTAAAACCCCAGCTAGACAAAGTGGAGGCAGTCAAAAAATTGATGAAGACCAGAGAAAAAGTCACAGTTAAGAACCTTTTTAGGCTTAGTAGGTTACTACAGGCGGTTTGTAAGCCACTTCGCCACTAGAGCTGCTCCACTCACGGACATGTTAAAAAAAAGTTGTCCAGATAGATTAACCTGGTCTGACTCTGCAGAAACCGCCTGGTCTGATCTTCGGTTAGCTCTTTGTTCCTCCCCAGTTCTACAAGCACCAGATTTTACCCGGAGGTTCTTCCTCCAAACTGATGCTTCTGGTTTTGGCTTAGGTGCAGTCTTGTCACAGGAGAAGAATGGAGTAGAAATTCCTGTCCTGTACCTAAGTCGTAAGTTGCTTCCAAGGGAACAAAAATATGCCACTGTGGAGAAAGAGTTTCTCGCCATAAAATGGGCTACAGAAACTCTGCGCTATTATCTCCTAGGCAGAGAGTTCACCCTAATAACAGACCATGCACCATTAAGATGGATGCAGAACAACCGGGAGGTAAATGCCAAGGTAACCCGCTGGTTCTTGGCACTACAACCTTTCAAGTTCTCAGTAGAACATAGGCCTGGGATTCTACAAAAAAATGCAGATGCGTTATCACGAAAATATGCGCTCCTCGCGAAGTCCGCGTCCCCCTACTTGGAGACGCTAGGGGGAGGTATATGTAACAAAAGGAGGCATTTAGCTAGCAATATGCAGAGAAAGCAGGGAAGTAGAGTAAAACATTGTGTACCTAGGTGGAGATTAAACCAGTTAAAAACATATGTGTAGTTTAAAATTGGTTTACTTACATGATTTAAAAGCTGCTTCCTCTCAGCAAACAGACAGGGTGGGTCTGATAATCTAAACAGAGCCAGGGATGGGCGTTTCCTTTTAAAGAGAAGGTGGGTGTGTCACCTGTCCATCAAGCTTGGCCTGTGGGAGGAGTGTCAGGTATAAAACCCTGGTTGTTTTATTGTTCAGGGAGATCAACGCTGGCCTAGCTGGCTGATCTGGACAGAGAGCTGGACTATGTATAGTAAGCGTTGAGGGTCTCCATAGTTGCTGTGCAAGTATACGGTGTCAAAACATTATTAACATCCTGACAATAAAGAACCATAAAAGGAAGAAGTTGTACTCGTGTGCTTCTGCAGTAGCGGGCTCTTGCCACAGTATGTATATATATATATATATATATATATATAATATATATATATATATATATATATATATATATATATATATATATATACACACACAATTGTAAAATATTAATTAATACATAAAACACACAGGGCCTGATTCATAAAGGAAAGGCAAAAAAATGTGTTACTTTGCACCTGGGCATAACGATGTTGCATGTCCTAAATCAACTTTAAATTGCAGTGTACACATAAAGCTATCAAGTATTTGTGTGCTAAATGCAAAAACAGCCAGTATTTAAGTTGTGCAAAATAATAAACTAATATGCACCCCTTTCATCCAATCATAGAGTCCCGGAGCAAACCCACGCAAACATAGGGAGAACATACAAACTCCACACAGATAAGGCTATGGTTGAGAATCGAACTCACGACCCCGGTGCTGTGAGGCAGAAGTGCAAACCACTAGGCCACTGTGCTGCCCACCATACATGTATAGAAGGTAATTCTATCCTTACTAACATACTATTACATAAGGAGAGAATGCGGATTGTATATAAAGTATGTCTTCACCAAACACCGCATTCATCCTACAGAGACCCCATTATGTGAACCAATTGCCCTTAACACCCCCTTCCCCAACACATAAAGGGGACTAATGGAGAAAGGGAGAGGAGGAGAGCAGAAAATACCATATATGATACATATTAAAATTCTTAGAGGGCATTTCAAATAATGTATATTTTCTAAACTTTAAATAGACAGGGGAAAACCTTCCCCTGCAGGGATGGACTTATACGATTGTGGAACTAAACAAAGTAACTGAAACTCACACTAAATGAATGGATTATAAAAACCACATAATTTCAAAGTCTGAATTCAGGCCATTAGGTACTAAAGTCCCCATTGAATAAATCAATTTAATTTCTGTTTTGGCTAGTTCAACTTTTAAATCCCTCTTCCTCCAATCTCCCCAAACTTATTTTATATCACAAAAATATTTTATAGATGAAATGTCACATTTATGTTCATTCTTACAGTGTAGTGATAGAGAGTGCAATTCATATCCTTTTTTTATGTTTCTGACGTGTTCACCCCAACGTTCTTTCAACTTACGTTCTGTTCTTCCAATATATTGTTTTTCACAATTGCATTCAACTAAATATATGCAATATTTTGTATTGCATGTAATGAAATCAATTCTATACACTAAGCCTGTGGTCTTAGATTTAACCTCCACCCATTTGGTGGAGGTTAATGATTTCACATTTTTGCAAACTGTACAAGAACCGCATCTAAAGAAACCTTTTGATTGATTTAGTGCCCTTGTTGGTTTAGAAATTATACTTTTTACTAGAATATCTTTCAGTGTGGATGCTCTCCTATATATAAATCGTGGACGTTTCAGTATAACAGTATAACATCTTCTATTTCAGGATCTTTTCTTAAGATAGACCATTGTTTCCTTAATAAAAATTCTACATCTTTGTAATAGGTGTTGTACTTAGTGATAAAATGTATACCTAATTATTTTCCTTGATAGTTATTTGACACATCCTGATTGGATTTGGGTAGAAAAAGACTCTTCCTTTCCATTCTTTGTACTTTTGCAATAATATGTTCCAAATGGTTTTTTTATACCCTTTGTCAATGACTTGTTTTTTGAGGTTTTGTGCTTGGTCTTTATACACCTCCACTTGGGTACAATTACGCCTAACTCTTTGGAACTGTCCTACAGGGATATTTTCAAGCCGCTTCTCATAGTGGTTGCTCTCCATAGATATGAAGGAATTTGATTCCGTTATTTTAATGTAATTTTTTGTAAATAGTTTCCCTTCTTCTACAAATATGTATAAATCCAAGAAATGTACCTTCTGTTTACGCTATAATGTGATTCCTTGGTTTATTTTTATGGAACATCTGTGGAAGAGACTTTTGGAATGTTACAGCCATTGTGGACATATTGACTTTTTGGAGAATACGTCATTCTGCTGTAATAAGGTCCTATACAAATTTGCTTCATAGGAGTGTTTTTACTACTTCAGGACATATATAGGTTGCACTATGATGTATCTTTACAATGTTCCATCTATCCCCCGTCATAGAGGAAAATAATTATGCACCCAAAGTCTATTCTCCCAAGTCATGATCTCCTGCCTCATAAATAAAAATCATGCCCCCACATCCTATTCACACCCCCACCCGAGTCACGATCTCCCAACCCATAGAGGAAAATAATTCCTCTGATTATTCCCCCTGAGTTATGAACTCCCCCTTCTCATAGAGAAAAATAATCATGCCCCTACACCCTATTCCGCCCCTCATAGAGAAAAATAATCATGCACTCAAAGTCTATTCCCCTCCGAGTCATGATTTCCCCGCCTCATAGAGGAAAATATTCATGCCCACACAGCCATTTCCCCTCTCATAGAGAAAAACATCATGCCCCATAGTCTATTCCCCCCCCCATGAGTAATGAATTCCCTCCATCATAGACAAAAATAATCATACCCCACAGCTTACACCCCCCCAGTCATGATCTCCCCACATTATAGAGGAAAATAATCATGCCCACACTTCCTTTTTCCCCCTCTTATAGAAATATAATGATGCCATCAATGTCTATCCACATCCCCCCGAGACATGATTTCCCCCCTCATAGAGGAAAATAATCATGCCCCCACAGCCTATTCCCCCCACCTCATAGAGGAAAATAATCATGTTCCCACAGCCTATTTACTCCCACCTAAGAAATAATCCCCATAGAGAAAAATAATCATGCCCCCACAGCCTATTCCCCCCACCTTAGTCATGATCTACCCCCTCATAGAGGAAAATAATCATGCCCCCATAGTCTATCCCCCCCCTCCGAGTCATGATCCCCCCCACTCATAGAGGAAAATAATCACGCCTCGACAGCCTATTTCCCCTCCGAGTCTTGATCTCTCTCCCCCTCATAGAGGAAATTAATCATGCCCACACAACCGTCTTGACTTACCTTGTGGATTGCCGGTCTGGTCCTCTTCTGTCACGTGCAATGCTCCGGTGCTGCTTCTTTCTTGCAGTGCGGACGCAGTCTGTCTGCTTAGTGTGGTCTAGTTAGATGTTAAAATCTCACGTGACCACACTAAATACCGCACAACGCCTGCACTGATGGCAACTAACTGCTTCTGATTTGCTGTTAGTTGCCGTCTGTTGGATGATTGGGGAATAACTAGTTTGAGCAGGTGAGTAATAGGCTGACTCTGGGCTGTCTCCTTGAGATCAGGGGCGGCCCGATAAGTAAGCTAGACAGAAGTTTTGGTGGTGGGGGGGTGATGCGTAACGCAAAAAAAAAAAGAAAGAGAAAAAATGTTCTGTGTGCCCACGCTGCAACCCCCTCTCTTTGGGTCCTGCAGCCTGATCATCCTGTTGGTTGATCAGGCCCTGTCCTTGGCTTCATTTCTGAATTTCCTGCTCGCTGCCAGCCCTGACCCTTTTGGCCTGTCCCTGAGTACTGTGCCTGCTATGGATCCCTGACCAATGACTGCGTCTGATCATCTGTTTCTGTCTTGGCTTCCACCTCCAAACTACCTGCTGCAGTATTGTATATAAGCTTCCACTAAGAGTTAATTCCTGGGGGCATTCAAGTACCTGTGAGCGCAACTAGCTCTACGGGAAAGGTGGCTGCTATAGTATTACCACTCATCTATGAGTGAAGTAACAATTGTTCAGCAAGAATCCCGTTCTCCAGTGACCCCAGACAACAGGTCATTACTTAGAATAAAGTAGGACCCAAGGCCGTTCTGTTTCCCCTTAAATGAAACTCCATTAAAAATCGATACATCAACTTGAGACTGTTGAAACTGGTTTACTTGCCTTTCACAAGCAAAATTTCCTGCTGAGACTTTAAGATCCAAAACTGTGATAAGATTAAACACTTTCACTTTTAGGTAGGTGTGTTTCTTCTTCTATTTATGGATTTCTGCAACAACTCATTTCCAACTTCTAGTCTACAACCCACTGTATATTAGCCTGTATCTCTATTTGAGTTTCGTTCAAAATATATATACCTGAGGCCATATTTTTAACTAATTTCTTTTCTTTTTTTTTTATCAAGCCTCCTTGTTTGTGAGTATTCCAGGAGGTCCAACAATTTCAGTATTTAAAAACTAAATATCTCAAACAGGTCCCTTTTATCATATTTTGTTGTGGTGTGGGCCTATGTATTTGTATTCACCTTGCTTCACTCTTTAAAGCAAGTAAAGGGTATTAGATTTCACAGTATAAACAATTGGCACAACTACTGGGAGTCATATTACCTCCATAATAACAGGTCCTATCATGAGATGAGTAGTAGGATGATAACCGACTTTACCATGTAGACATGCCTACTTTTCCCATGTGTTTCATGGTTTTTGCACTACCTGAATCAATGAAACCTTTAATATTTTGACCGCCAATCCAATTAGATATACCCCAACAAATGTATTGGCAACATCCACAATTTTTGCTATCATATGCATTTGCACAAATTTTACACCATATGCATTCATGACATTAACATCCATATGCTCTTGCATAGTTGGTCATGGAATAGTAATGTGTCTATTTTCATTTCATCCATTCACTACTTTTCTTTTCTTTACCAGTTATTTGGTTTGTCTAGGCAGCTTTGGGCTCATTTTCCTTAATAGGAACTGTTCTTCTTGAACTACTGCATAAACCTTGACAACCTTGGAATCTATATTATCTTGTCACAGGATGTCACATCCAGCAAAATACGTTTCAACAAAAGTCACAATCACTTGGAATGTTCTGTTTTACCCACGGTTGGCTTATGGTAAGGCATATAGAAAACTGTCCAGTGCAAGGAGTTCCACAAAGCTGTGTTACTCTCTGGTTATAGACAAATTTACCCATGTGTAAGAGATAAAATACGTTTGATCTTGCAGAGAGA
The DNA here is from genome assembly GCF_038048845.1 of Mixophyes fleayi. Lineage (NCBI taxonomy): Eukaryota > Metazoa > Chordata > Amphibia > Anura > Limnodynastidae > Mixophyes > Mixophyes fleayi. Next base: position 208,512,109 of record NC_134402.1, on the reverse strand, counting down.
TCCCTTTTATACCTCTATGCATTGAATTATTGTACTTAGGCTGCAGATGTCACTCCTAATTGAGCAAGACTTTCTACCTTCAGTTTTTGTAAGTCATTGGCTGGCTTCTGGTTGAGATCATAATAAGCTTTCTGAGCTTCTCCAGTTAAGGAAGGATCAATAAATGAGACCCATTTAGAGGTTACCAGGCCTAACAATGGGTCACATTTTTAAAAGTCTGGAAAAAGACTTCTACATCATTTTGATAGATATCTGTCACAAAATCCAACGGATATTTAGTGGATCCCTTGTAACTGCCGGGTGATACTGCTCATTCAGCGGCGTGAAGTCTAACGGGTAGGTGGTGTTCGCCAGCGACCCCCTTTAAGGGGGTATGGACTTAGCTGCCCCTATCGACAGGTCGCGGCCCCCTGGATGAGTGCTGGGCAGAGTGGTGGGCCGAGCCAGAAAGGAAGGATGACGGCAGCTCAGTGGAGTAATAGAGGAGTACAACTATAGCTGACTGGACGATACTAACATAGAGCAGTAGCAGGAGGATCCCTGGGACAGCAGCTGTTCAGTAGAGGCACTAGTGGTGTAGAACTATAGCTGATCTGGAGATGGTAACTCAGAACAACAGCATGTGAGTCACTGGTACAGCAGCAGTTCAATAGAGGTAATAGCGATGTAGAACTATAGCTGATCCGGACGATAGTAACCCAGAGCAACAGCAGGTGAGTCACTGGTGCAGCGACAGTTCAATAGAGGCAATAGTGGTGTAGAACTAAAGCTGATCCGATGATGGTAACTCAGAGCGGTAGTAGGAGAAATCGTGAAAGGTAGCGTCCACACTGGAGCAACAGCAGGAGAGTCAGACCGAAGGGAGCCGAGTCCTTACAGAGAGTGAATGAACTCGAAGAACAGGCATCAGACAGAGGGAAGTGGGAGGTTTAGATAGTGCTCCAAAATGCCAGGACCAATGGGAACAGGTAGATGGTCATAAGAGAGGGGAGATGGCTAGCACATGTGCAGAGCAAGAGGCAAGATAGGGGATGTTATCCAAGGGTGTAATCAGGATACCGGGATCACCGCTTACAGGAGGAAGTTAACAGCGCCGGTGCCCGTCCATGGGGCCGGCGTGTGACAATATCATTTGCAATATCAGGCACATTGCTAGCGATGCACTGAAGTTCTCTCTCCAGATAGTTGGCAGCACGGTGGCTAAGTGGTTATCACTTCTGCCTCACAGCGCTGGGGTCATGAGTTCAATTCCCATCATTGGCCTTATCTGTGTGGAGTTTGTATGTTCTCCCCGTGTTTGCCTGGGTTTCCTCCGGGTGCTCCGGTTTCCTCCCACACTCCAAAAACATGCTAGTAGGTTAATTGGCTGCAATCAAAAATTGACCCTAGTCTCTGTGTGTATATTAGGGAATTTAGACTGTAAGCTCCAATGGGGCAGGGACTGATGTGAGTGAGTTCTCTGTACAGCGCTGCGGAATCAGTGGTGCTATATAAATAAATGGTGATGATGATTATGATAGTTGGGCATTTTTAGCAATCTCAGATACCAGACAACTAAAGGAACCTCAATCTTTCTACCTTTCACCTTTTACGATTCACTCCCCTTTTCTTATAGTGGAAATGTTGAAGCTGTTCTTCCCTTGTAGTCTCCTTGTTAGATGGATAATGCTACTTAAACCCAGTGTAGCCCCACCTAAAATGTACTTATTCCAGCCTTCTCTGCATTGAGTAGTATTCTATAACTTGTCTTTGTCTTCTGTTTACATACACCTTTCCATATATAACAGAAAGGCAATCTATCACAGTTGCTTACATCTTGGATAAGAGAGTAATATTTACCATTGATGGGTCTTATCACGTTATCAGGAACTATTCTGAACTGAACGATTACTAAGAATTATTGTGACAAAGATTATGAAGAACAATAGAATTTATCTCCATGCTTCCAAGCACCTAGAACCACAGTGGTGGAGGGAAGAGAACAGGGCATCATTGTATCACCAATGGAAATACATTTTGTTTTATTTATATAGGCTCTACGTATTACAGAGACTATATAATCATTCACATCAATCGTTACAAACACATGGAGAACATAAAAACTCCATACAGATAGTCAGAATTGATCTCAACCCTCCCTCCCCCTCTCTCTACTCTGTTCTAAGTTCTGAATATGTGATTACTTTGATAAATTATCAGTCATTTCCTTTACCTGTTTTCATTGTCTGATCTACAATACATGAAATAACAGATAATCCAATCTAGCTGATGTAGTTGCTATTAGAGATGAGCGCACTCGGATTTCTGAAATCCGAGCCCACCCGAACGTTGCCGATCCGAGTCGGATCCGAGACAGATCCGGGTATTGGCGCCAAATTCAAATCTGAAACTGAGGCTCTGACTCATAATCCCGTTGTCGGATCTCGCGATACTCGGATCCTATAAATTCCCCGCTAGTCGCCGCCATCTTCACTCGGGCATTGATCAGGGTAGAGGGAGGGTGTGTTAGGTGGTCCTCTGTCCTGGTAGATCTCGTGCTGCTGTGCTGTTTAGTTCTGTGCTGTGCTGTTTAGTTCTGTGCTGTGCTGTGCTGTGCTGTGTTCTGCAGTATAAGTCCAGTGGTGCTGTGTGCTGTGCTCTGTCCTTATGAGGTCAGTGGTGCTGCTGGGTCCTGTGCTGTGTCCTGTTCAGTCCAGTGGTGCTGTGTCCTGTGCTCTGTGCTTCTAAGGGCATAGTTATGTCCCCAATATTCCCCTGTGTTTAAAAAAATAAAAAAAAGTTATTTAAAAAATACCAAAAACTAATTTAAATTTTTTTACTTACCACAAAATTTGCACAACCAATCCTGCAGTATAAGCCCATTGGTGCTGCAATATTACCAAGTTCACACATTCAGCAGTAAAAGTCCAGTGGTGCTGTGTCCTGTGCTCTGTCCTGCTGAGTTCCGTAGTGCTGCAGGGTCCTGTGCCGTGTCCTGTTCAGTCCAGTGGTGCTGTGTCCTGTGCTCTGTGCTTCTAAGGGCATAGTAATTTCCCCATTATTCCCAAGTTTTTAAAAAATAAAAAAAAAGTAAAAAAAAATAAAAAATAAAAAATTAAAAAAAAAATATATAATTATAACCAAATTTGCAAAACCAATCCAGCAGTATAAGTCCATTGTTACTGCAATATTACCAAGTTCACACATTCTGCAGTATCTTGTGCTACATATAATGGAGACCAAAAATTTGGAGGATAAAGTAGGGAAAGATCAAGACCCACTTCCTCCTAATGCTGAAGCTGCTGCCACTAGTCATGACATAGACAATGAAATGCCATCAACGTCGTCTTCCAAGCCCGATGCCCAATCTCGTAGTACCGGGCATGTAAAATCCAAAAAGCCCAAGTTAAGAAAAAGTAGCAAAAAGAGAAACTTAAAATCATCTGAGGAGAAACGTAAAGTTGCCAATATGCCATTTACGACACGGAGTGGCAAGGAACGGCTTAGGCCCTGGCCCGTGTTCATGACTAGTGGTTCAGCTTCACCCACGGATCTTAGCCCTCCTCCTCCTCCCCCCCCTACAAAAAATTGAAGAGAGTTATGCTGTCAGCAACAAAACAGCAAACAACTCTGCCTTCTAAAGAGAAATTATCACAAATCCACAAGGCGAGTCCAAGGATGTTGGTGGTTGTCAAGCCTGACCTTCCCATCACTGTACGGGAAGAGGTGGCTCGGGAGGAGGCTATTGATGATGTAGCTGGCGCTGTGGAGGAACTTGATGATGAGGATGGTGATGTGGTTATTGTAAATGAGGCACCAGGGGGGGAAACAGCTGATGTCCATGGGATGAAAAAGCCCATCGTCATGCCTGGTCAGAAAACCAAAAAATGCACCTCTTCGGTCTGGAGTTATTTTTATCCAAATCCAGACAACCAATGTATGGCCATATGTAGCTTATGTAAAGCTCAAATAAGCAGGGGTAAGGATCTTGCCCACCTAGGAACATCCTCCCTTATACGTCACCTGAATAACCTTCATAGTTCAGTGGTTAGTTCAGGAACTGGGGCTAGGACCCTCATCGGTACAGGGACACCTAAATCCCGTGGTCCAGTTGGATACACACCAGCAACACCCTCCTCGTCAACTTCCTCCACAATCTCCATCAGATTCAGTCCTGCAGCCCAAGTCAGCAGCCAGACTGAGTCCTCCTCAATACGGGATTCATCCGAGGAATCCTGCAGCGGTACGCCTACTACTGCCACTGCTGCTGTTGCTGCTGTTAGTCGGTCATCTTCCCAGAGGGGAAGTCGTAAGACCGCTAAGTCTTTCACAAAACAATTGACCGTCCAACAGTCGTTTGCCATGACCACAAAATACGATAGTAGTCACCCTATTGCAAAGCGTATAACTGCAGCTGTAACTGCAATGTTGGTGTTAGACGTGCGCCCGGTGTCCGCCATCAGTGGAGTGGGATTTAGAGGGTTGATGGAGGTATTGTGTCCCCGGTACCAAATCCCGTCGAGATTCCACTTCACTAGGCAGGCGATACCAAAAATGTACAGAGAAGTACGATCAAGTGTCCTCAGTGCTCTAAAAAATGCGGTTGTACCCACTGTCCACTTAACCACGGACATGTGGACAAGTGGTTCTGGGCAAACGAAGGACTATATGACTGTGACAGCCCACTGGGTAGATGCATCCCCTTCCGCAGCAACAGCAACAGCTGCATCAGTAGCAGCAACTACAAAATGGCTGCTCGTGCAAAGGCAGGCAACATTGTGTATTACAGGCTTTAATAAGAGGCACAACGCTGACAACATATTAGAGAAAATGAGGGAAATTATCTCCCAGTGGCTTACCCCACTTAGACTCTCATGGGGATTTGTGGTGTCAGACAATGCCAGTAACATTGTGCGGGCATTAAATATGGGCAATTTTCAGCACGTCCCATGTTTTGCCCACACCATTAATTTGGTGGTGCAGCATTACCTCAAGAGTGACAGGGGTGTGCAGGAGATGCTTGCGGTGGCGCGCAAAATTGCTGGACACTTTCGGCATTCAGCCAGTGCCTACCGCAGACTAGAGACACATCAAAAAAGCATGAACCTGCCCTGCCATCACCTCAAACAAGAGGTTGTGACGCGCAGGAACTCCACCCTCTATATGCTGCAGAGGATGGAGGAGCAGCAAAAGGCCATTCAGGCCTACACAGCCACCTACGACATAGGCAAAGGAGTGGGGATGCGCCTCAGTCAAGCGCAGTGGAGACTGATTTCCGTGTTGTGCAAGGTTCTGCAGCCATTTGAACTTGCCACACGAGAAGTCAGTTCCGACACTGCCAGCTTGAGTCAGGTCATTCCCCTGATCAGGCTGTTGCAGAAGCAGCTGGAGAAAGTGAGGGAGGAGCTGGTAAGCCATTGCGATTACACCAAGCATGTAGCTCTTGTGGATGTAGCCCTTCGTACGCTTTGCCAGGATCCGAGGGTGGTCACTCTTTTAAAGTCAGAGGAATACATTCTGGCCACCGTGCTCGATCCTCGGTTTAAAGCGTATGTTGTGTCTCTGTTTCCGGCGGACACAAGTCTACAGCGGTGCAAAGACCTGCTGGTCAGGAGATTGTCCTCTGAAGAGGATCGTGACATGCCAACAGCTCCACCCTCATTTTCTTCCACATCTATGGCTGCGAGGAAAAAGCTCAGTTTTCCCAAAAGAGGCACTGGCGGGGATGCTGATAACATCTGGTCCGGACTGAAAGACCTGCCAACCATTGCAGACATGTCTACTCTCGCTGCATTGGATGCTGTCACAATAGAAAAAATGGTGGATGATTACTTTGCTGACACCATCCAAGTAGACATGTCAGACAGTCCATATTGTTACTGGCAGGAAAAAAAGGCAGTTTGGAAGCCCCTGTACAAACTGGCTCTATTTTACCTGAGTTGTCCCCCCTCCAGTGTGTACTCGGAAAGAGTTTTTAGTGCAGCGGGGAACCTGGTCAGTGAGCGGCGAAGGAGGTTGCTTCCTCATAACGTTGAAAAAATGATGTTTATAAAAATGAATAATCAATTCCTCAATGAAGTACAGCACTGCCCTCCAGATACTACAGAGGGACATGTGGTTGTGGAGTCCAGCGGGGACGAATTGATAATGTGTGATGAGGAGGAAGTACACACTGTAGGGGGAGAGGAATCAGAGGTTGAGGATGAGGACGACATCTTGCCTCAGTAGAGACTGTTTAGTCTGTACAGGGAGAGATGAATAGCTTTTTTGGTGTGGGGGCCCAAACAAACCAATCATTTCAGCCAAAGTTGTTTGGTAGGCCCTGTCGCTGAAATGATTGGTTTGTTAAAGTGTGCATGTCCTATTTCAACAACATAAGGGTGGGTGTGAGGGCCCAAGGACAATTCCATCTTGGAACTTTTTTTTTTGCATTATATGACCAATCAACAGTCGTTTGCCATGTTCAAAAAGTAAAACCAAATTTAAACAAATTCAGGAAATTAAACCAAAAGTAAAATGCCCTGTCACAATTTAAAACAAGAGGTATTGACGTGCTCTAAAACTACTGTATTGTTGTTTATATTTTATAAACACTACACTTGAAAGCTTGAGTCTTTCAATAAAAAAGTAACTGTCCATTGTACGAATATTTGCAACAGGGACAATTTTAGGGTTAAGAAAGTCAACTAATAACACTTCGACGCTGTCTGTCTTTATAAACACTACACTTGGAAGTTGGAGGAGGTATTGTGGCCCCGGCACCAAATTTACTACCGGGGCCACTCCACTGTGCAGTCCATATTTAGGTGTATCAGATATTAAACAACGGTGACAGTTGATGCCCAATTTTTTAATTATATTGTGGCCTCGGTACCAAATTGTGTACCAGGGCCACCACACTACGCAGTCCATACCCTTTTTTGGTGGAATTCTGACCCGTGGAGGGTCTTTTAATTATATTGTGGCCTCGGTACCAAATTGTGTACCGGGGCCACCACACTACGCAGTCAAGATAGATAGATGCGTATCATAGATAAAGTACATTCAGTGGTGTGGGGCAAATTGAAAAATATTCAAAATGCACTGACATTATCAAAAACAAGAGGTTGTCACACGCTAAAACTCCAACATGTATATGATGGAGAGGATGGAGGAGCAGCCGTATGTGCAGTGTAATGCAGACCTGTTGAAGGTTTTTTATATATTTTATTGTGGTGCCCAGTGCCCACTCCTCTACGCAGTCCAGATACATTTATTGGTGCGAATCATAAAAGTTCAGGGATTTTAATATATATTGTGGTGACCCACTCCTCTACGCAGTCCAGGTACATTTATTGGTGCGAATCATACAAGTTGATGGTTTTCTTATTATATATATTGTGGTGACCCACTCCTCTACGCAGTCCAGATACATTTATTGGTGCGAATCATAAAAGTTCAGGGTTTTTAATATATATTGTGGTGACCCACTCCTCTACGCAGTCCAGGTACATTTATTGGTGCGAATCATACAAGTTCAGGGTTTTTAATATATATTGTGGTGACCCACTCCTCTACGCAGTCCAGGTACATTTATTGGTGCGAATCATACAAGTTGATGGTTTTCTTATTATATATATTGTGGTGACCCACTCCTCTACGCAGTCCAGGTACATTTATTGGTGCGAATCATAAAAGTTCAGGGTTTTTAATATATATTGTGGTGACCCACTCCTCTACGTAGTCCAGGTACATTTATTGGTGTGAATCATACAAGTTGATGGTTTTCTTATTATATATATTGTGGTGACCCACTCCTCTACGCAGTCCAGATACATTTATTGGTGCGAATCATAAAAGTTCAGGGTTTTTAATATATATTGTGGTGACCCACTCCTCTACGCAGTCCAGGTACATTTATTGGTGCGAATCATACAAGTTGATGGTTTTCTTATTATATATATTGTGGTGACCCACTCCTCTACGCAGTCCAGATACATTTATTGGTGCGAATCATAAAAGTTCAGGGTTTTTAATATATATTGTGGTGACCCACTCCTCTACGCAGTCCAGGTACATTTATTGGTGCGAATCATACAAGTTCAGGGTTTTTAATATATATTGTGGTGACCCACTCCTCTACGCAGTCCAGGTACATTTATTGGTGCGAATCATACAAGTTGATGGTTTTCTTATTATATATATTGTGGTGACCCACTCCTCTACGCAGTCCAGGTACATTTATTGGTGCGAATCATAAAAGTTCAGGGTTTTTAATATATATTGTGGTGACCCACTCCTCTACGTAGTCCAGGTACATTTATTGGTGTGAATCATACAAGTTGATGGTTTTCTTATTATATATATTGTGGTGACCCACTCCTCTACGCAGTCCAGATACATTTATTGGTGCGAATCATAAAAGTTCAGGGTTTTTAATATATATTGTGGTGACCCACTCCTCTACGCAGTCCAGGTACATTTATTGGTGCGAATCATACAAGTTGATGGTTTTCTTATTATATATATTGTGGTGACCCACTCCTCTACGCAGTCTAGATACATTTATTGGTGCGAATCATAAAAGTTCAGGGTTTTTAATATATATTGTGGTGACCCACTCCTCTACGCAGTCCAGGTACATTTATTGGTGCGAATCATACAAGTTCAGGGTTTTTAATATATATTGTGGTGACCCACTCCTCTACGCAGTCCAGGTACATTTATTGGTGCGAATCATACAAGTTGATGGTTTTCTTATTATATATATTGTGGTGACCCACTCCTCTACGCAGTCCAGAAAGATACCTCGTTGCAACGTTTTGGACTAATAACTATATTGTGAGGTGTTCAGAATACACTGTAAATTAGTGGAAATGCTTGTTATTGAATGTTATTGAGGTTACTAATAGCATAGGAGTGAAAATAAGCCCAAAAACTTGATTTTTAAACTTTTTATGTTTTTTCCAAAAAAAATCCGAATCCAAAACCTTAAATCCGAACCGAGACCTTTCGTCAAGTGTTTTGCGAGACAAATCCGAACCCCAAAAATAATGAAAATCCGGATCCAAAACACAAAACACGAGACCTCAAAAGTCGCCGGTGCACATCCCTAGTTGCTATGTATGTAGCTCATAGTCTAAAGTCTCTTGTCAAAACATATTAATAATTACTCAGGATAACATTTAGGTCATTTAAATCCTTCACTAATTCCTGCTTTTCTGAAAAATGTCTAGCACACATATCCCCAAGAAAACCTTGATGAAGTAAAATGAATAACCATTGAGGATACTTCATAGTTCAACTATGCAACTATTCAATCAATATATAAATCTTCAAGTGAAACTACAATAAAACCAGTTTAGAAATAAGGAAAGCTTCAATACTATGTAGAAATAAACAGGCATCACAAACACAAAATAAATGATAGCAAACCCATTAAAATTTGTAACCATATCTGCATATTCCAAAACACATTAATTACCGTTTTTCCCTTTTGTAACCCCACGTCAATACATACATTCTTGCAAGTTTCTTTTTTTATAGTGTATACACATATATCCTGCTGGTGTTACTAGATGGTGGGTCTTTACTATTACCTGCCACAATCTTTATAAAGTCAAAATCATATTTTACATACTCTTGTGTAGTAGGGCAGTCTTCAACAAAAATCACAGAGAAAAGTTTCTCTTACTTCAGTCAGATATACTACTCCAGCCACTCTGAATATAAATACTGGTATTTAGAAACTATCATGGAAATATCATCCAGAAGTAAAGTTAGGTGTTGATTGATCAGAAATGTATTTATTCTTTTTTTTTTTTTTTTTTTAAAGTAATTTTTATTAAGGTTTTTACAAAACAACATAGGTAAAACATACCTAAAGAAAGAATAAAAATAAAATATACATGTGAAACACGAAATGTTTACAAACATTAAAAAGGACTCAAAGTAGAAAAAGGAGAATAAATAAGCTATAATTAAAAAGCAAGAATGTTGCTTTTTTATTTTCGTTTCTTGGGGGGAAAGGGGAGACAAACAATAGAGGGAAAAAAGGGGAATATGGGAGGGGAGGGGGAAGAAAATGATATGCTACTCATTGTTCCATTAATCAGGTAATGAAGAAGAGGAAAACTAACCCATATGGTTGTAAGAAGGTGAAACTAAGTTAAATATTTCTGTGATTTAAATGTGTGAAAAACCTTCAAAGCCTGTCGGGACCATGTGTCAAGACAACGGGGAGATGTCAAACAGTTGTTAAAGGAGGTTCAGCATTGTAGTAATTCGTCCAAGAAGACCAAGTGTTTTGGAAATGTACTGGCTTGTCTTTGAGGAAAGCTGTGATGCTTTCCATTCTATAAATTGACCAGACTTTATTGACAGTGGCTGAGAACGAGGGGGAAGAGGTATTTTTCCAGAGAGTGGCAATTAAACATTTAGATGCATTTAAAATAAAAATATGATTGATGAGTTTTTGTGTGGGACGAGTAGCGTCCTGGAGCCATCTAGGGAGGAGGGAATATAGGGAGAATTCAGGCATTTTAACCTGAGTAATGGAATTTGCTGCCAATAAGGTTGCAATTTAGGGCAGTTCCACCAAACGTCCAACAGGGTACCTCGCAAACCGCAACCCCTCCAATATCGGTCGCTAGAAACAGAAAAGATAGTGTGGAGACGAGAGGGGACCAAATACCACCTGTAGTAAATCTTACAAGAGTTTTCTTTTATTCTAACTGATAATGATGTCTTGGCTATATTAACTCTAATCTTTCACCATTCTTTAGGAGTCAGAATCTCACCAGTGTCCCGCTCCCAGGCAAGCTCATTAGGGTCTTTGTCCGGCTGATCAAAGTTATTAATCAGTTGGTGCAAGATGGATATCAGGCCTCCAATCCAGGAAATATGAAATTTATTCCATTGAGTTAGATCACACCTGATTAAATTAATAAGTCTGGGAAAGTTGGCTGCATATAGGGAGGAGTAACTCTTAGTTAAATAAATTCCCAAATACTTAATCTTATTATGTTGCCATCGAAATTATAATTGTTTTTAAGATGTTGGGTAATATGTTGAGGAATATTAACGTCTAAAATTTCAGATTTGTCCGCATTTATTTTGTAGTTCGAAAGAGAACTGTAGATCGAAATTTCTTTAAAGAGATTGGGCAGAGAAGTAAGTATAACATCATCAGCATACAATGCTATCTTATTGCCTCTAGAAATCGTGGGGATATCCGTGATGATTGTTTCTAATTCTAACTGCTAAAGGTTCCATAATAAGGGCAAAAAGTAGGGGAGATAAGGGGCATCCCTGGCGAGTGCCATTATTTATTCTGAAGGGAGAGGATGTAAGACCATTCGCTAGAACTGAAGCTATGGGGTTATGGTATAGTGCCGAAATCCCTTTACATAAAGATTACTGGATCTCCATGCTCACTAGTGTCTGCTGCATAAATGGCCAGGCCACTCTATCAAATGCTTTCTAATGCAACCACCAAAGCAGGGAGAGATGTGCTGTTAGCTATATGAATTAGATCTATTATTCTTCTGGTGTTATCTGAAGATTGCAGTCCCGGGACAAATCCAACTTGGGCGGGGTGGACTAGTGAGGGGAGAACAGTACCCAGTCTATTAGCCAGTATTTTAGCAAAAAGCTTTAAATCAAAATTAAGAGGAGAAATGGTTCTGCAACTACCCACTTCAGTTGGATCTATGTCCAGTTTAGGTATCACTGCAATCCCCGCTCCGGTGGTGGCTCCATAAAATTTGCCTTCTTTAAGTACCAAGCTAAATAACCCTGTGACCATGGGGACCAATTGGTGGGCAATTTTGGAGGTAGCTCTTAATATTTGCATTAAGGTGGGCTGGATCATCCACTGTTGGACGCAAATTGTAAAGAGAGGCGTAATAGTCCCAAAACCGCTGCACAATCTTTTGAGAATCATAGAGAAGAGAACACATGGAATTTTTTCATGTTGTTTTGATAATATTTGGTTTAGCTGTCCTTTAAGAGAGAGATGTTTGGAGTACTGTTGTTTTTTAGGGTTAATTTGGTGACGAGATGTAACTTGCTGTATCTGTTGCTCAAGCTCCCGTATATGCTCTCTTTTTTTCTTTCTGTCTCTGCTGTGATGCCAAATTGATAAGGATACACCGTATGGTGGCCTTATGGGCTTCCCAGAGAATAGGTTGTGATATCTCTGGGGAAACATTTTGGGAAACGTAATCTGTCATAGCTTGAGATATCTGAGAAATATGCTGTTTCTTAAGGAGTAAAGACTCATCAAGTCACCATCTAGAACATGATTGAGGGAGTTGGGGTAAATGTAGAGTCAGCTCAACCGCTTCATGATCAGACCAGGGCATCGGGAAGATCCCAATTTCTGGGTTGTCAAGTGGTCAACAAAAAAATAATCTATTCTTTAGTACAGGTCATGGGGGGCTGAATAATGAGTGTAGTCTCTGGAAGAGGGATATAAAACTCGTAAGGCGTCATATAATTGAATGACTTCAATTGGTTCCTCAACTTACTAGACTCCTTGGAATGTCCCACAGAAATATGCGTTTGGGTAGATCTATCTAATATTAGGTCTAGGATAGTATTAAAGTCCCCTCCTATAATAGTTATATCACCTTCAAGTAAAGAAAGTCGCTGTAAGAAATCTGCGCAAAAAGCTCTCTGCTGCACGTTTGGGGCATATATTGAGGCTAAGGTTATGGGATTCTGGTTTAAGGTACCTTTAAGAATGACATATCTACCAAGAGAGTAAGATATCTGCGAGTCAATAGTCAGTGGGACTCTACTTTGTATGAGGTTGAAGCTTTTATTTGAGTCTAGTAGCTGGATGTGGAAAAGGGAAGACACATAAGGAAAAAGGGGATGCAAAGGTAAAGCAGTCTTGATCTCGATGTTAGCTACAGGACCTAGAAAAAAGAGATGTGGCGGGTTGCGTGACACCATCTCTTTGGTAGTGGAAAACTTGGTGGGGGCAATGGCATTGCAGTAGAAATGTAGAAGACAACTGACAAAATCTGTGCTTGGCGCATATTTAGAGCACATGGGTGCGGGTGAGATTAGCGTGGGTGAGAGAAACAGCACGAGTATATAACAAATCAAAGTGATATAAATAACACAATATAAACAGCTAGCAGAAAGAGGCCGAAACAAATCAAACATATAAACATTTAAAAAGTTTGAACAAGAACTGTGGACTATTCTATAAAGGTTCCAGATAAACCGGAGAAAAAACTAACAAACAAAAAGAGACTCCAGGGGGTAAATTTGCCTTTACAAGCCATCGCCCCTTTAAATTTTCACTGCAAACTCGCTGATTTCCGGCAACTTGCAGAAATCGGACATTCATACATTTACCCCGAGGTCTATTTTGAGGTATTCCGGATTAGGATAGGTCAACGCCCTGTAAAGAGGAAAGGGAAAAGTGGGAGAGAGAGAGAGAGAGAGAGAGAGAGAGAGAGAGAGAGAGAGAGAGAGAGAGAGAGAGAGAGAGAAAAGGAAGGGGGAGGGGGGAGGACTATTGAACCGGATAACAAAAAATAAAACAAGAAGTTACATAATCTAAGAAATTAGCGAAGGCCTATAATCTAGCTTTACATAGATTTTAAGTATTATAGCGGACACAAAGAACTTGTGTGATACATTGAACCAATTTCTTATAAACAATGAAAGTCATAGTTAAGACAGTATGATTACTCAAACCTCATGAAAAAGACAGCCAGAGAAAGAGAGGAGACTGGAGTTAAATTATATTCAAGTATCATGTTTTTTGCCAGGATGGGGCCTGAACCGGAGTCTTCTGCTGTGACAAAGATGCTGAGTTGGAAGGCTCAGAGTCCTGGATAAGATGAAGACGCTTGAGTAAGTCAAGACCTTGATCCGGGGTTTTCACCGAATGCTTCTGTCCATCTTTTGAGACAATTAATTGGAATGGGAAGCCCCCTACTTTATCGAATGGTTGCGTGGAACTTTTGTTACATTAATAAGGTCTCTACATTTTTTCAAAGTGGAAGGAGCCAAGTCCTGTTACAACTGTAGGTGCGATCCAGCATAGGGGATTGATTGTATGTTTCTAGCAGACGCCATAATTCTTTCCTTAGTTTTGAAGTAATGGAAACGTTTAGCATTAGCTTCATTTTTTAAAAATGTTTTGTGATCTTTTATTATGCATTTGCATACGTTGGCATTTTTTTTTAGAAAAACAAAAAAATATTGTTACGCACCTCAGCGGCTCATGTGTTTACAGGCCGCGACCTGGCTGTCGTCATGACGACTGGAATGTCACTTCCGGTTTTGTCATCCCGGCCGTCAGCTAGGTAATGGTTGGGACGCTATTAATTCATTTACTCTGCAGTGCACCCCGACAGGTGTGCAGGCAGGCGCACATTTGGTATTGATTAATTAAGCAGCCCCTGGGGCTCATTATAATCTCAAGTATTTTAGGTAGGAAGGGATTAGCCTCCCTGCCGGTTATAGCGTCTGTGTACTGCACTAGTGTTGACCTGCTCCATCCTACATTATGTTCCTCAAAGCCTACCAACCTTCTACCTAACCCCGCATCTTCTCCTAACGTTCTACCCTCTCTCCTCATGGTCCTTCTCCCCATACTTCTACTTCCTCCCATTGTGTCTGTTTCGTTTCACCCACCCTTAAGATGTAAGCTCGCATGAGCAGGGCCTTCTTCCCTCTTGTCTCCACACCTGTTCTTCTACTCCGCCTCTAGTACATTAACCTGCCTGGAGTTTCTGAAGCATTGGTATTTTTGTTTATTGTTATGTACTGTCTCACCCTGTATAGTCTACTGTTTGCTCTTTGTATGGCGCTGCGCAAATCTTGTGGCGCCTAACAAATAAATGATAATAATAATAATAATAATAATCCTCTGTTATCCTGTGGATACTCTGCTTCTGATGTTCTGTTGTGACCTTTGGCTTGAGCTTTATCCTGCTTGTATGCTGATTGCCCCTGACTTCTGTCCATTTATTGGATTACCCCTGTCTGCAACCTGCCCTGACCTTAGGCCTGACTTCTTGTTACCCAGCTTGCTGCTGACCCAGAACTTTTGGATTGTTTCTGGTATTTGCTTTATGGTTATCCTCCATCTTGCTCTGGTTATTCTAAGAAGATTTTACTACCTTACCGTTAATTCCTGGGGGTATCCTGGTACCTCTGAACAAGTCCAGTTTCAAGGAAAAGGCAGTTGCTACTGGTAAATACCTCTATGAGTTGTAAAGCTCATCAAATAGCTGTGGTCCTAACACATATGCTCCTTTTATAAGCATTTGCATATGGTTTTTATTTTCTAAATGTATTTTTGTTTTAAACAAAAAGTTTGCATGTTAAACCCTTGATTATACTGAATAGCAATAAAATTATTATATCCAATTTTTGTTTTTGTGCACACACAGAATCTGTTTAAAAATAATTGTCCAATATTAATTTTGCGCTATGTGTAAATATTTTTTGGTTATAATGTGAAATTTTAAACAGCTCAGAAAAATAATTTATCTCCCACCATCTTTCGCGCATCTTTCTCACATCTTTCTCACATATTGCGACATCTTGTATGACGTGTAAATTAAAGATGAGCGGGCTCGGATTTCGGTAATCCGAGCCCACCCGAACAGTGCGGATCCGACGTGATCCGGCCGCCCAAGGAATCCAAAACGAGGCTATGACATCCAAGTCTCGCGTCGGATCTCGCAAGACTCGGATGTCATAAATGCCCCGCTCGCGGCCGCCATCTTCATTCTCCCTGTGGGTAGTGTAGAGGGAGGTTGTTGAGAGATAGTGAAACTGTGCTCTGTTCTGCTTATTATTTTAGTAAAGTGTGCTCTGTCCTGCTGATTATTTTAGTAAAGTGTGCTCTGTCCTGCTGATTATTTTAGTAAAGTGTGCTCTGTCCTGCTGATTATTTTAGTAAAGTGTGCTCTGTCCTGCTGATTATTTTAGTAAAGTGGTGCTTTGTCCTGCTGAGACCAGTAGTACTTTGGCCAGTGTCTGTCCTGCTGATTCCAGTGGTGCTTTTGTCCTGTATTTTCTTCTGCCAAGTCCATTGTAATTTGATAATTATCCCAAAATCTTAAAAATAAATAAATAATAATTTTAGAAAAATATAAAAAAATGATTTAAAAATTATAAAAAATATTACAGAGCAATATATTATTGCAGTCCCAAAAATAGGTACTGCAAACTAGATTACTACGTTCACTGTTTCTGCAGTCCCAAAAAATAGGAACTGCAATCTATTTTACTACGTTCACTGTTTCTGCAGTCCCAAAAAATAGGAACTGCAATCTATATTACTACGGTCACTGTTTAAGCAGTCCAAAAAATAGTAACTGCAATCTATATTACTACGTTCACTGTTTAAGCAGTCCCAAAAAATAGGAACTGCAATCAATATTACCACGTTCACTGTTTCTGCAGTCCCAAAAAATAGGAACTGCAATCAATATTACTAAGTTCACTGTTTCTGCAGTCCAAAAAAATAGGAACTGCAATCAATATTACTACGTTCACTGTTTAAGCAGTCCCAAAAAATAGGAACTGCAATCAATATTACTAAGTTCACTGTTTCTGCAGTCCAAAAAAATAGAAACTGCAATCAATATTACTACGTTCACTGTTTCTGCAGTCCCAAAAAATAGGAACTGCAATCTAGATTACTACATTCACTGTTTCAGCAGTCCCAAAGTGTTGTGTGGTTTAGGGGTACGCTCTCTTGTACTGCATATAATGGAATACAAAAATTTGGAGGATAAAGTAGGGAAAGATCAAGATCCACTTCCTCCTAATGCTGAAGCTGCTGCCACTAGTCATGACATAGACGATGAAATGCCATCAACGTCGTCTGCCAAGGGCGATGCCCAATCTTGAACACCTGTGGCTGCGAGGAAAAAGCTCTGTTTTCCTAAAAGACCCGCTGGCGGGGATGCTGAGAACATCTGGTCCGGACTAAAGGACCTGCCAACCATTGCAGACATGTCTACTGTCGCTGCATTGGATGCTGTCACAATTGAAAAAATGGTGGAGGATTACTTTGCTGACACCATCCAAGTAGACATGTCAGACAGTCCATATTCTTACTGGCAGGAAAAAAAGCCAGTTTGGAAGCCCCTGTACAAACTGGCTCTATTTTACCTGAGTTGTCCCCCCTCCAGTGTGTACTCGGAAAGAGTTTTTAATGCAGCGGGGAACCTGGTCAGTGAGCGGCGAAGGAGGTTGCTTCCGCAAAACGTAGAAAAAATGATGTTCATAAAAATGAATTATCAATTCCTCAATCAAGTTCAGCACTGGCCTCCAGATACTACAGAGGGACCTGTGGTTGTGGAGTCCAGCGGGGACGAATTGATAATGTGTGAGGATGAGGAAGTACACACTGAAGGGGGCCAGGATTCAGAGGATGAGGATGAGGGCGACATCTTGCCTCAGTAGAGCCAGTTTAGTTTGTACAGGGAGAGATGAATAGCTTTTTTTGTGTGGGGGCCCAAACAAACCAATCATTTCAGCCACAGTTTTGTAGGCCCTGTCGCTGAAATGATTGGTTTGTTAAAGTGTGCATGTCCTATTTCAAAAACATAAGGGTGGGTGGGAGGGCCCAAGGATAATTCCATCTTGCACTTTTTTTTTTTCTTTGCCAGCTCGTTTTGTGGGGTCCAAACAAACCAATCATTTCAGCCACAGTTTGGTAGGCCCTTTCGCTGAAATGTTTGGTTTGTTAAAGAGCGCATGTCCTATTTCAACAACATCAGGGTGGGTGGGAGGGCCCAAGGACAATTCCATCTTGCAACTCTTTTTTTGGCATTATGTGACCGTCCAACAGTCGTTTGCCATGAGCACGAAGTACGACAGTAGTCATCCTATGGCAAAGCGGATAACTGCGGCCTTAACAGCTATGTTGGTGTTAGACGTGCATCCGGTGTCCGCCATCTGTGCAGTGGAATTCAGACTAGTTGAAGGAGGTATTGTGGCCCCGGTACCAAATTGGGTACCGGGGCCACTCCACTACGCAGTCCAGAAAGCTTCGTATCAGATATTAAAGTAATTAAACTATGTTCACTGTTCCTGCAGGGCAGAAATATTGGTATCAGATATTAAATTACGTTCACTGTTCTTGCTACATCAAAAAAGCATGAACATGCCCTTCCATCAACTAAAACAAGAGGTAGTGACGCGCTTGAACTCCACCCTCTATATGCTCTATATGCTGCAGAGGATGGAGGAGCAGCCTACACAGCCACCTACGATGGGCCACGTGTTTGTGCCGTCCACTTGTGTCGCTTAGCTTAGACATCCAGCTACCTCGGTGCAACCTTTTGGACTAAAATCAATATTGTGAGGTGTGAGGTGTTCAGAATAGACTGGAAATTAGTGGAAATGATTGTTATTGAATGTTATTGAGGTTAATAATAGCGTAGGAGTGAAAAAAAAACAAAAAACTGGATTTTAGCACTTTTAATGCTTTTTTAAAAATAAATCACAACCCAAAACCCTAAATCAGAACCAAAACCTTTCGTGGGGTGTTTTGGCAAAACAAATCAGAACCCAAAACCTCAAGCTATTCAGAACCCAAAACACAAAACACTAAAAGTGGCCGGTGCACACCCATAGTGTAAATCATACTTGCCTACTCTCCTGGATTTTCGGGCAGTCCTCCCGGACTCCCGAAAGAGTATGCAAACCTCCAGGACCCTGTAAAATGCCGAAATTCACGGCATTGAATAGCGGGGGCTGGGCTTAATCAGGTTATTAAGCCCCCTCCCCCACTATTCAATACTTTGGATTTCTGTATTTTATGATAGGGGTGGGGCTATAGTGACGTAATGACGTCATCACGCCCCCTCCTACTCTCTGTCATATGCTCTGTACTCTGATCTCCCGGAGTACAAATTTAAAAAGTAGGCAAGTATGGTGTAATTCTGTAGGATGACAGAGGACGTCCCTTCCAGACCCAGCAACTGGTATAGCGTCGTAGGCCCAGGGAGCATTACTTCAGGCCATGTGTTAGCCTCTTTAGGATGTCAGATGCTGAGATGAATCACCTTATGTCATCAAGGACACTACACATTGCGAAATTACTTAAAGCCTCTGCATAACATCCCTACAGCAATACCACTGCTGACTAAACTCTTGGCGGTGTTACTGTGTGTTCTGTGCAATTGAGTAATTCCAGACCACAGTGAGTGTTGCATGCTGAAGGTGGTGCTGCAGGCTTCCTTTCGTGCATCCATTACTTTACCATTTGCCACTTGATGTGGAGTCCCTCGTGCTCAAAAAGCAGCAATTTTTCAACATAACTGGCTTCTTGAACATGTTTTAAGGGCAGTAGATACTACACATAAAGGCCTTATCCCATCGAGTGGAAATTAAGCTATTTTTTGGAAAAAAATGCATTTTCACTCAATAAATGTTTAGGCTCTATGTGATGCATCTCTCCAGATTTGATGCCTGATTTCTTAATGACCTGGAAGCAGCCATGATTCTTTTGTCATTAGGCAATCAGGCATGTGCTGCAGATTAGAGCAGAGGCAAGAAGGCACAAGGCCACATGGAGATTCATGGCTATTAGTTCTTAATTTTTACAATAATTGTTCATTGTAAGGTCATTTCTTAGCCTACGAATATATAGCAAAATTGTATTCTTAAAATGTTTTTATAACCTTTATAAATTGTGATAACACTCATTATAAAATGGTCTAGTTTTTGCAAAATGTGTTGATTAGTTTTTTATTTCATTAGTGCCATATAATGTAAATGTTTTAAAATCATTTTGACACAATTGTACCCAGATGTAGACGTTAATATAATTTTTGTCTCATTTTCTTTCAAAGGACTGTTAGGAACTCCCAAGTCAGTACAGTGAAACTCGGAAACTACTCTGAAGGCAAGGTGTTCGCTGGAGCCCCTAGTGGTGGGGACAGACTGGGCTGCGGGCCGGCCGAGGGTCGAGTAACGTATACTGACTTAAAGGAGTTCCCAGAAGTATAAGAAGAATCCTAGGTCAAAAAGGTCACAGGCACAGATGCAATATCCAAGGGCAAGCGAAGGGTCAAACTCACAGGCAGAGAAGCAAAATCCGAATTCCAGGCAAACGGTCAAGGTCAGAAGAGAAGGATCACAGGTCCAATAACAAGCAGGGGTCAAAACACGGGTAGTCAAATCCAAGGTAGCAGGAACCAAAATGGATAGCACAAGCAGGCAGCAGAACTGAGGACAGAACGCTATAACCGGCAATGAGGCAGCAGACCTCATTGCCTTAAATACCAATACAGACCAATCAGTAGTTGGATACACAGCTGCAGGCTAATTACTCATACAGAACAGGGCCAATCAGGGCTTGTCCCTGAAATACACAGATGCAGGCTAAAGCCTGTAATATCAGCCCACAGCCTGCCTGTCATGCGCATGCGCCCGCCTACCGCCGGGACGCAGCGCTATAGTAGAGGCGTCCGGCCGTTGCCTTGGTGATGGCCGGGCAGGAAGAGGAAATGACGTCCCAGTCGTCATGGTGACGGCCGGGACGCCAGGGCGCACGGGAAGCGAGCCACGGCGGCTGTGTGTACAGCCGCGGCTCATGACAGTACCCCCCCCTTGAGGAGGGGTTAAGGAACCCCGACACCCAGGTTTAGTGGGAAATTTCCTGAAAAATTCTTTAATGAGTCTCCCAGCATGGAGACGCCTCCACGGTATCCAGCATCGCTCCTCAGGACCATAACCCTTCCAGTGCACCAGGAACTGAACTTGGCCTTGGACCCTCCTTAAGTCAAGGATTCTTTCAATGACATATTCCTGGTCTCCATTCACATCCAAAGGCTGAGGCCTGCTAGAGGAAGGCTGACTGAATCTGCTGGGAGCAGCGACTTTCTTCAGAAGCAAACAATGGAATGTCGAGGGTATTTTTAAAGATGGTGGGAGTTTCAGCCTGAAAGCCACTGGATTTACCTTTTTCTCAATTGAAAATGGTCCAATGTATCGGGGCCCCAGTTTCTTGCAAGTTTGCCTCAACTTGATGTTCCGTGTGGACAACCAAACCCGATCTCCCACCTTCAGAGAACATGGCTCACGATGGCGGTCAGCGAAAGTCTTGGATATTTGAGAGGCTTGACCCAGTGCAGAGTGCACCTTTTTCCAGATAGATCTCAACCTGGCCGTAAAAGCAGGTGTTCTAGAATCCCCACTGGGAACAGCAGTAGAGAAACAGTTGGACTTCGGATGAAATCCGAGGTTGCAGAAGAACGGGGATGTGTGTATTGTGGAATGGCAGGAATTGTTGTATGCGAATTCCGCCCAGGGTAAGAGAGAGGACCAGTTATTGTGAAATTTTGAAACATAGATGCGTAAAAACTGTTCCAAGGACTGGTTGGTTCTTTCTGTCTGTCCATTCGACTGTGGGTGATACGCTGAGGACAGACTGATAGTGATCCCAATGGACTTACAAAAAGATCTCCAGAATCGTGCAATAAACTGAGATCCTCTGTCCGAGACGATATCTTCAGGAAGACCATGGAGACGAAAGATGTGGGTCAGGAACAAGGTAGCCAAAGTCCTGGCATCCGGTAGTTTGGGTAAGGATATAAAATGTGCCATCTTACTGAATCGGTCCATGACTACCCAAATGGTGTTATGGCCTGCAGATACTGAAAGGTCAACAATAAAATCCATCGAAAGATGGGACCAAGGTCTGCTTGGAGCAGGCAAGGGTAGTAGTAGACCAGCAGGACGGTTCCTAGCAGATTTGTTTCTAGCACACTCAGGACAGGCACGAACGTAAGTCTCCACATCATCTGATAAGGTGGGCCACCAAAGCCAGCGAGAAAGGATTTCAATAGTCCTACGAATTCCCGGATGACCAGCAGAGCGGTTGTTGTGACCCTCTATGAGGACAGGTTTCCTTAGATGAACCGGGACAAATAACTTGTTGAGAGGTGTCTGAACGGGAGCAATTTTCTGGAAGTGTTGGATAGTGGCTCCCAGATCCTGGGTGAGTCCGAGATGAATTGAAGTGGAAGGAATAATAGACTGCGAGTCAGGAGTTTGAAGATGCTGAGCCAAAAAACTTCGGGACAAAGAATCAGCCTTAATATTTTATGCACCTGGACGAAATGTGATGATGAACCTAAATCTGGTGAAGAATAGGGCCCAGCGAGCCTGCCTGGGATTCAGAGTTTTTGCAGTCTGAATATATTGGAGGTTTTTATGGTCTGTGAAGATGGTAATGGGGTGTGCAGCCCCTTCCAACCAATGTCGCCATTCCTCCAATGCCAACTTAACAGCCAATAGTTCACGGTTTCCGATGTCATAATTACATTCCGCTGGCAGAAATTTTCTCGATAAAAATGCACAAGGATGTAGCTTTTTACTCTGTGAGTCTTTCTGAGAGAGAATGGCACCAGCACCGACATCCGAAGCATCCACATCCACAATAAACGGAAGTCCTGGGTCAGGGTGTCTAAGGACTGGGGCGGAAATGAATGCAGCTTTGAGAGCTGAAAAACTCTCCAGTGCTTCTGTGGACCACTCTGCTGGGTTTGCTCCTTTTCGAGTGAGGGCAGTGATAGGAGCCACTAACGAGGAGAATGAGCCAATAAACCTTCGGTAATAATTAGCGAAGCCAAGGAATCTTTGGATCGCCTTTAAGTTAGTAGGTAGGACCCAATCCTGAATTGCCTGCACCATGGCGGGATCCATAGCGAATCCTGATGAGGAGATGATATAACCCAGGAATGCCACTGTGGACAGCTTGAATTCGCATTTCTCCCGTTTTGCGTACAGATGATGTTCACGCAATCGCAATAAAACCTGACGGACGTGCTGACGATGCTGAGATAGGGATTCAGAATAAATTAAGATGTCATCCAAATAAACAACCACTGTTTTTCCCAAGAACTCACGTAATACATCGTTAATCAGATCCTGAAAGACTGCCGGAGTGTTGCACAAACCGAATGGCATTACGAGATATTCGTAATGTCCCGAGTGGGTATTAAAGGCAGTCTCTTCCACTCATCCTCCTTCTTGATTCGGATAAGATTGTAGGCCCCTCGGAGGTCAATTTTAGAGAATACAGTAGCTGTTTTTAATTGATCGAACAGAACAGAGATCAATGGTAACAGATACATGTTCTTAATCGTGATGCTATTTAGTCCACGGAAATCGATGCAAGGCCTCAGGCTGCCATCTTTTTTAGAAACGAAAAAACAACCTGCGCCTACCGGGGGCTTAGAAGGGCGGATGAACCCTTTCTCCAGGTTTTCTATTACGTATGATTCCATGGCCTGTATTTCAGGAAGGGATAGTGAATATAAACGCCCTTTGGGCAACTTAGAACCGGGTACCAATTCAATGGCGCAGTCGTATTCCCGGTGTGGTGGAAGTGAATCAGCTTTCTTCTTGCAAAAGACATCACTGAAGTCCTGGTAGGGTACCGGCAACAATTCTGGACTAGGCTGTATAATTCTAAGAGGCAAGGTCAAGCAGGACGTAGAGCACCCGGGACTCCAACGGACAATCTCCCCTGTTTTCCAATCAATAAGGGGGTTATGACTGCGAAGCCATGGATACCCCAATATCAAAGGTGCAGAGGGACAAGAGATGAGATAAAAGGAGAGCTCCTCCGTATGGAGGACTCCTACAGACAACCGAACCATTGGAGTCCTGGCGAGAATCCTTCCCCCAGGCAAGGGGTTACCATCCAAACCACATGTGGTGATGCTTGATCCTAACCTAATATGTGGAATATCAAGTGTCTGAGCCAATTGTATATCCAGAAAATTACCAGCCGCACCACTGTCAAGAAAAGCTTTCAGGTCCATGGATCTCTCACGGAAAGTTAGACATCCGGGAACTAATAAGGAATTGTCTGAAGAGGTAATCTGAAGACCCAAGCGCACCTCTTCACCTGCACTTAGGCTTTGGAGTTTCCCGGCTTGCTGGGACATGAACGGACTAAGTGGCCTGGTTGACCACAATACATACACAAACCTAGTGAGCGTCTTCTGGAGCGCTCCTCCGGAGGTAAGCGATAAGCGCCCAATTGCATAGGTTCAGAGGAATCGGGCAAAGTGTTATCGGAGCTTGTGAAAAGGTCCATCGGAGCAGCGGACTCCCGTTCAGCCTTCCTCTCTCTGATCCGACGATCAATTTTTATGACAAGTTGCATCAAGTTCTCCAGTGTGTCGGATATCGGATACTGAACTAAGGAATCCTTAATCTGCTCAGTAAGTCCTTAGCGAAATTGGCTTCGCAATGCTGCGTCGTTCCAGGCGCTATCAGTGGACTATCGCCGAAATTCCGCACAGTACTCTTCCGCTGAGCGACGTCCTTGCCTTAGCGTACGGAGATGAGCCTCAGCTGAGGCTACCCTGTCCGGGTCATCGTACAATAACCCCAGAGCTTGAAAAAAGGCATCCACAGACTGTAAGGCTGGACTTGTGGAAGGCAAGAAGAAGGCCCAAGACTGAGGGTCGCCCTGGAGTAATGAGATGATGATCCCTACCCTCTGCTGTTCGGAACCAGAGGAACGTGGTTTCAGACGAAAGTACAACTTGCAGCTCTCTTTGAAATTACGGAAGGCTGGACTGCTTCCAGAGAATCGGTCAGGCAAATTCATCTTAGGCTCCGGTGTGTCACCAGCGGGAACTTACTGAAGCTGCCGGTCTCTGGAAACCCCTTCTTGGACTGCCAGACGCTGGAATAAAGTCTGCACCACTTGGGAAACCGCCTGTATCTGGTTGGCCAGAATCTGGGCTGGGGACAGATTCGACTCTTCTCCGTCCATGGCCGTATGATACCAATCTTCCTTGGCCGGTTATAATGTTAGGAACTCCCAAGTCAGTACAGTGAAACTCGGAAACTACTCTGAAGGCCAGGTGTTCGCTGGAGCCCCTAGTGGTGGGGACAGACTGGGCTGCGGGCCGGCCGAGGGTCGAGTAACGTATACTGACTTAAAGGAGTTCCCAGAAGTGGAGTGATTGGTGGACTGTAGTATAAGAAGAATCCTAGGTCAAAAAGGTCACAGGCACAGATGCAATATCCAAGGGCAAGCGAAGGGTCAAACTCACAGGCAGAGAAGCAAAATCCGAATTCCAGGCAAAAGGTCAAGGTCAGAAGAGAAGGGTCACAGGTCCAATAACAAGCAGGGGTCAAAACACGGGTAGTCAAATCCAAGGTAGCAGGAACCAAAATGGATAGCACAAGCAGGCAGCAGAACTGAGGACAGAACGCTATAACCGGCAATGAGGCAGCAGACCTCATTGCCTTAAATACCAATACAGACCAATCAGTAGTTGGATACACAGCTGCAGGCTAATTACTCATACAGAACAGGGCCAATCAGGGCTTGTCCCTGAAATACACAGATGCAGGCTAATGCCTGTAATATCAGCCCACAGCCTGCCTGTCATGCGCATGCGCCCGCCTACCGCCGGGACGCAGCGCTATAGTAGAGGCGTCCGGCCGTTGCCTTAGTGACGGCCGGGCAGGAAGAGGAAATGCTCGCTTCCCGTGCGCCCTGGCTTCCCGGCCGTCACCATGACGACCGGGACGCTAGGGCGCATGGGAAGCGAGCCGCGGCGGCTGTGAGTACCGCCGCAGCTCGTGACAAGGACACAGTGCTTACCCTTGCCACCCTTGGCTCCTCACTCCAATTTTACATCCACACACAGAGCAAAATGTTGCAAACAATACAGTGCATACCTCAACTAGATTGGTTATAAAATGGACTTTCAGTGTTTTAAAAGCCTGATTACTTTGCCTTGACTGCTCTGGAGGAGAATTTATGTATGCGCTGTATAATGTGTATGACATCTAGGGGTAAATGTATCAATATGCAGGTTCTTCAACACCCGCGTGTTCAGCCTCTTCCACGATTAAATTTCAAGCGGCGCTGCATTGTAAAGGGAAGTTAACCCTTTACAATGCAGCGCCGCTTGAAATTTAATTGCGGAAGAGGCTGAACACGCGGGTGTTGAAGAACCCGCATATTGATACATTTACCCCCATATCTCTGTTTATGATATTTCATAATATTGCAATCTGGAGTATGGTTCTATGGGTGGAAGATACCATGATTACTGGCCAGGAGGAAGATGACATGTATCCTGGTCCTCCAGAATCTCAAAGCTATGCTGTCTTCAAGGCATATGTGATTTTAAGCTACTGTGATGTAAGTGCCTTTTTGATGTATGTAAAATTTTATGCGTAAAATAAATATCATAATAACTAAAGAAACCATTTTTTTTCAAGCACTTTATTTAGTGAAATAAACGATCAAAATGGTGATGCACACAAATCATTTAGCTTTCCACATTCTCTTCCCTCATGGCCCACTATTTACAGTGATGGTGGAGCGCAACTTCCTCAGAGTCACCCAAGCAGTGGAACGAACAGGCTCAGAAGTAGGTGGTACAGCCTCTGGTTCTACCTGCTCAGGCTCCCCAAAAAGTGCAACAGGGGCTGGTATCATGGCCAGAGGCAGAGATACTGGCCAACTTTGGTAGGCCTGTCTTTAAGTTTGATAGCCAGATTTGGGCTATGGGCCTTTTTAAAATTTTAAAAAATATATACAATTTATAAAAAAAAAAAAAATAGCATCCACATGATGGCCAGGACCCAAGGTTTCCCAGAAGAACATTGCTCAGAGCAAAACACTGCCTACGCCGGCTCACTGCTTCACATAATGCATCCTAGTGCCATCTCTTCCCCAGGTAAACAATGCACAAACACCTGGCCGTCCACATGATGTAAAAGAAAACATGATTCATCAGACCAAACCACCTTCTTCCATTGCTCCATGGTCCAGTTCTGGCACTCACGTGCCAATTGTAGACATTTTTGGCAATGGACAGGAGTTAGCATGGGCAGTCTTATTGGTCTGTGGCTACAATGCACTGTGTGTTCTGACACTTTTCTATCATAGACAGCATTAACTTTTGCAACAATTCGTGCTACAGTAGCTCTCAAATGGGATTGGGCCAAACTGGCTAATCTCACTCCCCACACGCATCAATGAACCTTGGGCGCCCGTGACCATGTTGCCAGTTCACCAGTTGTCCTTAATTGGACCACTTTTGGTAGGTACTAACCCATGTAAACCGGGAACACTCCACAAGACCTGCCGTTTTGGAGATGCTATTACCCAGTCGTGTGGTCATCACAATTTAGCACCTGTCAAAGTCACTTATGCTTGCCAATTTTTCCTGTGTCAAACACATCAACTTCAAGAACTGACTTTTCACTTGCTGTCTTGACAGGTGCCCATAGTAACAAACACTGCTTACTGAGTATTCTCAAGTAATATCCTATATAAAATGTTTGTCTATCATTGCTGTATCACACAAGCTGAATTCAGACATGGTCAAATATTATACTGTACAGACATTAAAATCACTCATAGGTGGTCTATATTGTACTTTTAGATGATATACTGTTTTGTATGCTAATTTTAATGATATTCAGTGTTTGCAGCCTCATGGGAAAAATTATGAAATGATGAAACAGGTTTTTTGCACAAGATGATTAGCAATCTACAGAGTTTTGTGCCTTGTTCCAGCTGGTAACTTTCTAACTAGAATAGTCAGACTATATAATGAATGTATATCTCCTATCTGTCCCAATTTAGGCAGGATAGGGTCACACTTGCAAACACACACAGGGTCAAACACAGAGACATGTAAACTGTCACATACACAGACAAGCACAGACTCACACATACACAAACACACCCAGGGTTAAACACACAGACATGTAAACTGTCACAGACATTATCTTACTTTCTTCTTCTGCCTCCTGCATCACACACATGCTGCGTGTGGGAGGAAGGGGTGGGGCCAGACTGCCCAGCAGAGAGCTGTGATCACACAGCAGGGGACTGGGAGATGATTGTAGCTACAACCAGTAGTGGCTGGTCCCAGAAGATGGGCCAGGCACTGTAAGCATACGGCACCCCAGGCAGGACAGGGTTTTCTGGGGACTACGAAACCCCCCCTGGGTGTGCGCCTGAAAGGTTAGATGTAGATGTTTCCAAATGAGGGTATGTATGTCCTTATAAGTTCATCATTAGTTAATACATATCATACCTCCTTAGTCAGGACAATATCCCACAAACCATAATTCTGATCCAGATCAATGGAGTAGAAAGGTTTATAGACCATACTTGCCTACTTTTGGCAAGTTGTATCTGGGAGAGGGGCATGTCTAGAGGGCGGGAGGGGGTGGGGCATGTCAAAACGCGCCATTTTTGCCTCACCCCCACACCAAATATACCGTTTTGGCGCAGGGTGCGGTGCCAAAATGACGCAATTCACCGCGAATCGCATTATTTTAGCCCCGCAATTGCAGGATGCGAGAGATTTTCTAGCTCTCCCGGGAGTCCGTGAGACCGACCCGATTTACGGGAGTCTCACGGACATTCTGGGAAAGTTGGCAAGTATGTTATAGACAAAAATATATTTGTAAAGAGCCGTTCTAAGCCGATAAGCAATATAACAAGTCACTTGGACTGTGATTCTCATTCGATGTAAAGTTCTTTTGAAAACGTGATATTAAATCACATCAGAGGGTTTACCGTTTATCCAATTGGATAGTTCAACTGTAAATGCAGATATCACTTTGTAAGGAAATTCAGACTCATTCCACAGCTCTGTGTGTGTCAACGATGTTAGTATTCACAAACTTTAGTGATCCTGTAGCAGTCTCATGGCCCCTCCTCCACTCCACACACTGCCACTATTAGCTGTCCAGCAATTAGCTGCGTTCAACTCCACAGTAAATTTCACAGAGCAATTGGTTCAGTTCTCACTGATCTTGAGAGGCTAAAACCAGCTAGTTGTTATATATGGCTCACAGTGATATAAATCTAGACTCTATGATCAGATAGGCATCAAAGAAAAATATATATATATTCCAGACTGATGCGTTTTATCACCTGGGGGCGATTTAATCAGAGACACTATCTTTTACAGTGCCCATATATGTGTTCTCCTAGAAAAGGAACATATGGCAGGTGGTTAAAGCATTACATTGAAAGAATGCACATCACCTCTGGCAACACTATCAACACTATATGTGTGTATAGGTGTGTATATATATATATATATATATATATATATACACACTCACACACATATATTGTGTACTTTGTGGCTAGCAAAGGTTAGTACTCTCAAGTTCACTGTAGGCTATAAGACGTTAGGTTAGCCATAATAAGATGAGTGGTAGCAGGCTTGATGATCTCACCAGGGCCGCCATCAGGGGGGTACAGGGGGTACCAGCGTATGGGGCCCGAGCTCACCAGGGGGCCCGCTCTCCTCTAATACCGGCGTCCCCACTGCTGCATTGATCCTGGCTGTCACAGCCAGGCAGCTTTCAAACACAATCGCAGGGGAATGATCGTTCCACCCCTGCGATCATGTGATCCGCCCCCCTCTTCCTATCAGCTGACCTCACACTGAAGTTCCTGCCGATGATATAGGGAGAAGCAACAGAGAGGCTGCAGCCTGCAGGAATCAACATGTAGGTAAGTATTTTTTATTTTAAAACAGATAGAGATACTTAATTGAGGGATAAAAACAGCTAGGAGTTACACAGAGAGAGAACTGGCTTAAGGGCTGAGCACACAAAGGGAGATTTATTGTTCATATGCAAACCCAGGACAGACTAAGACACCACTTCCATCTGTTAGTGAGGTTATTTCTGGGTTCCTGTATGTACACCACTGAAAAATCATACACACCACTGCCTGATACATGTGTCATTATTAATCCGAAGTGTAGTTATCCAGAGGGTCAGGTGTGAGAGTAGTTTATAAGTGATTCATACTGTATACTGAATTAACACAGAGTAAGGTACATTACTGTGATCAGCCACCTATACCAGTTAGGAACTGCATGATAATATCTGAATTTAGTAGTAATTATGTTATTAGAGTTACTTGCCTGTTACTGTGATTTACATTGTATGCTCCTACTCCAATCTTCAACTGAACTGTGTGTATTACATTGTTGTCTTAAGTTTGCATCCATTTATCTGCTATTTTACTCAAGCCACTGCACCTCTGCTTATTAACAACCATGCTGTGGTAGTTTGCTCCTATTTACAGGGTGTGTGGGTCAACGTCTGTATATATACACGTAAATTGACCATACCCCCCCAACCCTACCTCTTTTGTCAATCAGGCCAGGGGGTGTGACCACTCCTGATATCCAAGCTTATATCCATAATGCAAGCAAAATAAATCTCTTTGCATTTTATATTCCACTTCATCTTACATCCATATAAACCCATTATCACTAATAGGAGATATATATATATATATATATATGTCATAGTGTGATAAAAGCTGACTCTGCTTTTCCCACTTATTAGGATTTAGCAATAACCTAGGCTAATGCTTAGGATGTCTTGAAGGGTTGATATCATTTAAGATGGAGGTATCGTTTTTTGTTTTTTTTAACTGAAATAAAGTTTATTGAATCTTCTAAGATAATTGCAAAGGATACAAAAAAAAAAAGAAATAGGGAAAGGGTAGGACATAAAGGGGAAAGGGGTACATAGTGGGGACGAAACACAAAAAATATGTCATAAAACACCAGCAATCTAGACATGTATCACTTTGTAGTATTTAAATATAATTATAGTCAGTTGACAAGTAAAACTAAAGATTGGCACTCTAAACATAAGTCACTTTAACTTTACAATACGGAGACTAGTCCATTCCATCCTTGTACCTAGGCCCAAAAGCAAATATTTCTTAGATCAAGGCACGAGCCACTGAGTCGGAGATATCCAGCCTATGGGGGGACTGGGATAATTATGCCACCTACGCCATTTCACTAATGGGGAAGTAGCTGCCGTGGAATACGGAACTCCTAGGGTCTCCATCTCAAAGCTGAAGTTCACTTTAGATATCACCTTAGCCAAAGACGGGGGAGACAGTTGTTTCCAGGCCTGAGCTATAGCAGCTCTGGTTGCAATGAGCACTTGGCCCATCACGTACCTGTCCCAGGAGGGAACGGAGGGGGGATAATGATGTAACAAAGCAAGCTCTGGGGAATGAGTTGTAGGATATCTAAAAACCTTTACCAACAACTGGAAAACCTCTAACCACAGGGGTTGTAGTACTGGGCATGCCCAAAAAATATGGAATATATCCCCTCTCTCAGTGCAATTACGCCAACATGTCGGGGGTACTGAGGGCCAAATTTTGTGCAGTTTCTCAGGGGTCACGTACAATCTATTCAGAAGCTTCACCAACATTTCAGTATGATTAAGGCATTTAGACATTGTGAAAGCGTTTCGAAAAATACGTTCCCATTCCTCCTCGGAGGTATAGTTTTTAATAAATACAATATTGATCAAAATTCAAAAATTGTACTTTAAGGGAAAAGGCGCATAAGGGAACAATAAAGAAACCAAGGAAACGATGTTGGTGGATATAAATACATATCCGGTTGCCTAAAACTATGTTACATTTTAGATTAAATAATATTCCTCTCCACACTACTTGATGCACAATCACAACTCTATAATTGAAATGTAGTTCAAGTAATTTAATTTCACAGGTATATATGGCAAATCCAATATAACAATAAGTTTATATCTGTGATTCAGTCCCACAGTCCAAAATAAATCCCACTTCCAATAGCCATTCAGAGCACACAAAGTTCAAATATGCTGCTCTTAGTAATTAATGTAGATTTGCATCAGTAATTGATGATAATGCAGTTCAGCCACATTTACATCTGCCTCCAAATACATAAGCTGGGACAGTGGTTAAGAGGGGGCAGTCGGTTAGCGCTGGGGGGGGGGTATTTGGCTTCAGGAAGGAGGGGTGTTGGGGAGGTTGTTGTGCTGGAGGGGCCCATACCTGTTTTGTTTGTACTGGGCCCCACGATTTCTGATGGCAGCCCTGGATCTCACTCAATGCATATCTTGTCATATGTATGCATACTTGGAGCAAGTGTTCCAAGGTTTATACCTCTGTGAGAAATGTGAGCAATTGGTCTCTTTGGAAGCCCAGGTAACTGATCTAAAGCAGACCATTGCAACATTGAGAGACATTGCCAACCAGGAGCAGCGTTTACAGCTCACCGTTGATGCGTTAGCTGAGCAGGGTGGAGCAGGGACAGAGGAGGATGCACAGGTAGGCAGCCGGGTAACAGTTACTAGGGGTAGCAGAGGGAGGAAGAGGCAGGCCAGTTCTGAGCTAAGCAATCCCAGCAGATTTGCCAGATTGGATGAAGATACTGTGGAAGGCAGTTCAGAATTGGTAGAGTTGGATGAGACTGCTTCCTCTAGCAACCAGGGGAATGGTCTCTCCAGCATGGGGACCAAAGTTACTCAGGGACCCAGGCAGATTATGGTGGTAGGGGATTCAATTATTAGGAAGGTAGATAGGGCAATCTGTTTCCGGGACCGTGCATGCCGAACAGTGTGTTGTCTGCCGGGTGCTCGTGCTCGGCATATTGTGGATAGGGTGGACAGATTGTTGGGAGGGGCTGGGAATGACGTAGCGGTTTTGGCGCATGTTGGCACCAATGACCGAGTTAAAGGAAGAAGGGGTGTCCTAAAGAATGATTTCAGGGACATACTACCTGTGCCACGCGCTAGTCCAGGGAGGCAGCGAGAGATTAGGGAGGTTAATGCATGGCTAAAAGATTGGTGTCGGAAGGAGGGTTTTGGATTCTTAGAGCACTGGGCTGATTTCTCGGTCAGTTGCCATCTTTATTGTCGTGATGGACTGCACCTGAATGAGGAGGGCGCTGCAGTGCTAGAGGAGAGGATGGTTAGAAGGTTGGAGGAGATTTTAAACTAGGCTCCGGGGGGGAGGGGCAAGCAAGTATTTATGAGATAAAAATTCAGAGTAGTAAGGAGGAATTTAACAAGAGTCAAGGGGGTGGAGAGGGGGGAAAGGGAAGCATAGCCGATAAGGAGAGGCCTTTTTTAAAGCAAAAAGAAATACCTAAGGGAGGCAATAGACTTAAGTGTATGCTGGCAAATGCAAGAAGCCTGACAGGTAAAATGGGGGAGTTAGAACTAGTAGCAATGAATAAGTAGTATGATATTATAGGTATTACGGAGACCTGGTGGGATGATACACATGACTGGGCAGTCAACTTGGAAGGCTATTCTCTCTTCAGGAGGGATAGGGTAAATCAAAGTGGAGGAGGAGTATGTCTTTATATTAAGCCAGAATTAAAACCAAGTATTCAGGAAGTTATATACGAGAATATTGGTGATAATATAGAGGCATTGTGGGTGGAAATATCCAGCGGAGGAAAAAGTTCAGAGAAGTTGCTGATAGAGATATGCTATAAACCACCAGATATTAGTACGATTGAGGAAGCCCAAGTTCTACAGAAAATTGAAAAGGCTACACAACTAGGTCAAATTTTAATTATGAGGGATTTTAATTATCCGGACATTGATTGGAGTACTGAGACCTGCGGTACAGCTAGGGGAAATAGGTTTCTGAGCACGCTAAAAGACCATTACATGTCCCAATTAGTAGAGGAACCAACTAGGAACCGGACTATACTGGACCTAGTAATAACAAACAATGTAGACGTAATATCAAATATTTAAGTAAAGGAGCATTTGGGAAACAGTGATCATAATATGGTCTCATTTGAAATTAGTTTCCAGAAGCAATGGTATAAGGGATCAACTAGGACTTTAGACTTTAGAAAGGAAATTTTTAATATGCTAAGGCATCTACAAAGCCTTTGAAGGAAAAAATACGGAAGAAAAGTGGGCTGTCTTTACAATGTTGTTGGAAACATACACGTATAAGTTCATTCCTATGGGAAATAAATGTAAAAGAACTAAGTCTAAACCAATGTGGCTAAATAAAAAGTTTAGGGAAGAAATGCAAAGGAAGAAGCGTGCATTTAAATTGTTTAAGTCTGAAGGGTCAGAGGAGTCCTTCCGTAGGTACAAGGAATGTAATAAAACATGCAAAAAGGAAATTAGATTGGCTAAATTAGAAAATGAAAGGCACGTTGCAAAAGAAAGTAAGACAAACCCCAAAAAGTTTTTTAAGTATATAAATGGCAAAAGCATTAAAAAAGATAATATAGGACCTCTAAGAAGTGAGAAGGGTGAATTGATAAATGATACTAAGGAAAAAGCAGAGGTATTAAACACTTTCTTTTCTTCAATATTTACCAGAGAGGAACAAATGGCAGGAGTAATACATAAAAATGGAAATGAAACCATGCCATTAATTAATACTTGGTTGTCAGAGAAAGAAGTCCAAAAGCGACTGATGAATATTAGGATAAATAAAGCTCCAAGTCCAGATGGCATACACCAGGGGTCCTTATGGAGTTAAACTCAGAAATAGCTAGACCGCTATTCTTAATTTTCAGAGATTCAATCTCATCAGGCTCAGTACCAAGGGACTGGCGAATAGCAGATGTGGTGCCATTGTTTAAAAAGGGGACGAGATCACAACCAGAGAATTATAGACCTGTAAGCCTTACATCATTAGTGGGGAAACTACTGGAAGGTATTTTAAGGGACAGTAATTCAGGATTACTTGGTACGCAATAAAATTATTAGTGGGACTCAACATGGATTTGTGAGGGATAGGTCATGTGAAACTAATCTAATTAGTTTCTACGAGGAAGTTAGTGGGAAATTAGACCAGGGCAGCACAGTAGATGTGATCTACTTAGATTTTGCAAAGGCCTTTGATACAGTGCCACACAAGAGGTTGGTTTACAAAATAAGGGAACTGGGTCTTGGAATAAACATTTGTACTTGGATCGAAAACTGGTTAGAGAATAGGGAACAGAGAGTTGTGATAAATGGAACATTTTCTAATTGGTCAAAAGTCTTAAGTGGAGTACCTTATGGTTACGTGCTGGGGCCACTCCTTTTTAATATAATTATTAATGACCTTGGTTATGGTTTAGAGAGTAAAGTTTCTATTTTTGCAGATGACACTAAACTCTGTAAGGTGATAAAAACAGAGCAAGATGTAGCTTCTCTACAGAGGGACTTAAATAAACTGGAGGATTGGGCGGCTAAATGGAATATGAGGTTTAACACAGATAAATGTAAGGTTATGCATTCAGGGAGCAAAAACAAGAACGCAATCTATAAATTAAATGGAATTAATTTAGGAGAATCTATAATGGAAAAGGATTTGGGAGTGCTCATAGACAGTAGACTTAGCAATAGTGCTCAATGTCAAGCAGCAGCTGCAAGGGCAAAGTATTGGCATGCATAAAAAGGGGCATAGATGCAAGGGAAGATAGTGTAATTTTGCCACTGTATAAATCATTGGTGAGACCTCATCTTGAATATGCAGTACAGTTCTGGGCACCACTCTATAAAAAAGATAATTTGGAACTAGAAAGGGTTCAGGGAAGGGCGACAAAATTGATAAAGGGTATGGAGTCATTAAGTTATGAGGAAAGGTTAGCCAGTTTAGGCATGTTTACTTTAGAAAAGAGGCATCTAAGGGGAGATATGATTGCTATGTACAAATACATTAGGTGTCAATACAGAGAGCTTTCATGAGAACTTTTTACCCCAAGGACCATACACAGGACACGTGGTCATCCCCTAAGGTTAGAGGACAGGAAATTTCACAACCAGCAAAGGAAGGGGTTCTTTACAGTAAGGGCAGTCAAGATATGGAATTCATTGCCAGGGAAGGTTATGATGGCAGATTTAATAGATATGTTTAAGAAAGGGTTAGACAAATTTTTAGCGGAAAGGTGTATCCAGGGATACGACCGTTTATTAAAATGAAGGATAGTAGTGGATATAGGGTAAAAATAGGACTGCAATATTGAGTCTGGGGGGATTTTCACAATTGAAACAGATTGGAGGTTGCTTACTCTGGATCAATTTCAAATATAAGTGCAGGATCGCAGGAGATCCAAAATAGGTTGAACTTGATGGACTAGTGTCTTTTTCAACCTCATCAACTATGTTACTATGTTACTTATTAATAGTATATATATATATATATATATATATATATATATATATATATATATATATATATATATATATATCTCTATAATATAAATGTTTAGTGGCGTGTGTTAGTCTGTCTGTGTGTGTGTAAAATATAAAACTAAGCTGCAGCGCCACCTGCTGGGCGGAGTTATACGCTGACCTACTAAATTCTTAGTGTGTGTGGAAAAAAAAATTCAGAAAGGGCTGAAATTTGGTATACTAAGATGTTTTTAATTTGTTAATTTAATTTGTTAATTGTTAAAAGTGTTTATAAAGATTTATATAATAAAATATATATATATTTCTTGAAGGAGAAGTGACAGTTGGGAGTGGTTGGTGGTTGCCGGGGGTGACAGTGGGGAGTGGTTGGTGGTTGAGGCCTCGGCTATGGCCCAAATGCATGACAAGAACCTTTTTAACACCTTAAGTAGCTTGATTTGACTAGAATGCATGAGTATCATGCACGGGTGTTACGATTTTGATGCCTTAGTCAGTATTAGCACAGGCTTACCTAGGGCGCGGAGTCTAACGGCCTTCCGGTCTTCACCAAGAACCACCGCAAGGTAGTGTGGACTTTGCTGCCGAAGAACTGCAGGTCGCGGCCCCCAGATTAGCCTACTGACGTAAGGGAGAAAGTTCTAAGTGATGGCAGGCAGACAAGCAAATAGACAAAGCGGTGCAAGTACAGGCACTAACCGTTAATTCCAGGCGTTGTAGGTCTGGAACAGTAACCGGTAGATGCACGGAGCCAATGGGTGCGTGGCAGGATATAGGTCCAGAGACACGACCAGGTCAGTACACAGGTGATATCAGATATACGGTACCAGAGGGAGATCCAGAGAATAGTTGGTAACATAGCCGAGTCGGTACACAGGCGATAGTCCAGTTCGTGGTGCCAGGGATAAGCCAAAGAATAGTCAGGTCACAGCCAGGTAGGTACACAGGAGTAGGAGGAATAGAGGGATACACAGGGAGCAGGTTCACAGGAGTCAGGACACAGGAACTGTAGCCAGGAACAGGAAACACATTGCTCTGACACAGGCAGCGTGTCAGAGCAGAGGAGATATAGGAGTTTGAATTCCCCGCCCAGGAGTCACATGATCGGCAGCAGGGAGAACCCGGAAGTGCGGCGGCGCCACCAGGAGAAGCGCTGCACGGATCGGATACCGCTGTCAGACCACGCTGACAGCGCAGCGGAACGGGGATAAGGTAAGTTCCTAACAGTACCCCCCCCTTCAGGGGTGGCCTCCGGACAACCTATAAGGCTTTTGAGGGAACTTGGTATGGAATTTCTTCAACAAACTCGGAGCATGAAGGTCTCGTGCAGGAATCCAAGAACGCTCTTCAGGACCGTAACCTTTCCAGTCAACCAGGAACTGCAAGGAACCTCTGGAAATCCGAGAATCTAGAATCTCCTTCACCTCAAATTCCTGATCTAGCGCAGAAATAGCAGCAGGAGGTCTTCTTGAAGAGAAGAATTTGTTAATAACAAGTGGTTTGAGAAGGGAAATGTGGAAGACATTGGGAATCCTCAAGGTATGAGGTAATTTTAATCTAAAGGCCATCGGATTAATGACCTCAATGATCTTGAAGGGACCAATAAATCGGGGAGCGAATTTCCTAGAAGGGACCAACAAGCGAAGATTCTTTGTAGACTACCATACCTTGTCACCAGGAGTAAGTAGTGGAGATGGTCTTCTT
Organism: Mixophyes fleayi; assembly: GCF_038048845.1. NCBI lineage: Eukaryota > Metazoa > Chordata > Amphibia > Anura > Limnodynastidae > Mixophyes > Mixophyes fleayi. The sequence continues at coordinate 208,474,462 of NC_134402.1, read as the reverse complement.
CTTTTGTCAAATGCTCTTTTACTGATGGCAGAGGTGTGAAGTAATTTGCGTTTCATAAGATCCCACCTAGATGAGTCCGATAGAAGGGAATCAACTGCAGGAACTCCAGAAGCGGTTAACTCTTTGAAGGGTGGAACTTTAGGATGAAATCCCTGAAGAGCAAAAAAGGGAGAAGTGGAGGTAGAATCGTGTGAATTATTATTGTGAGCGAATTCTGCCCAAGGTAATAAATCAACCCAATCATCATGTTTAGCTGAAATGAAACATCTGAGGAATTTCTCCAATTCTTGATTCGTCCTTTCAGTGAGACCATTACTTTGAGGATGATATGCAGAAGAGAAATTTAACTTAATTCCACAAAGACGAGAAAAGGCCCTCCAAAATCTTGCCACGAACTGAGTTCCTCGATCAGAAACGATAATATCTGGACAGCCATGTAGGCGGAAAATTTCTTTAATGAAGAGTTGAGCCAGAACAGGAGCAGAAGGGAGACCTTTTAATGCCACAAAATGAGTGGCTCGGGAAAGGCGATCAGTGAACAGCAACACTACTGAGAACCCTCTGGAGGAGGGTAAATCTGTGACAAAATCCATGGAAAGATGACGCCAAGGTCGATCCGGAATTGGCAGAGGCTGCAGCAGACCGTATGGAGCTTGACGAGGAATTTTATTTTGAGCACAAGTGCAACACGCCGTCACAAACTGTCGAGCGTCCGAACGGATAGACGGCCACCAATAACTACGGGAGATAAATTCCAAGGTTTTCTTTATACCGGCATGATAAGAAAAAAGGGAGGCATGAGCCCATTTAAGGAGTTTAGTTTGGAGATGTGGAGGTACCAAAGTCTTCCCGTGAGGAATAATCAAACGAGTAGGAGTAGTAGCCAAAATACATTCTGGATCTAGAATAGACGTAACACTCTCTTCTTCGGTATCCATAGAATCAAAGGAACGAGAGAGAGCATCAGCCTTCTTGTTCTTGGACCCTGGTCTGAAGGTAATGATCATATTGAATCGTGAAAAAAATAAAGACCATCTGGCCTGACGGGTTTGAGGCAAGATGCAGTTTGTAAATAAAGCAGGTTCTTGTGATCTGTAAAAATAGTAACAGGAAATATGGCTCCCTCCAAATGATGTCTCCAAGCTTCCAAGGCCAATTTGATAGCAAGTAGTTCTCTGTCTCCGATGCCGTAGTTTTTTTTCGGTGGGTGAGAATGTACGAGAAAAGAAGCCACAGGGAGAAAATTTTCCAGTAGAATTCTTCTGAGACAAAATAGCTCCCACTCCAGCGGAGGATGCGTCAACTTCGAGAAAAAAGGGGAAGGAAGAATCTGGCTGTTGAAGAATAGGTGCCGATATGAAGGCTTCTTTAAGATACTTGAAGGCCTCTACCGCCTCTGGTGGCCAGGTTTTAGCGTTGGCAGATTTCTTGGTCAAGGAAGTGATGGGTGCAATAACAGACGAAAATCCTTTGATAAAGTGGCGGTAATAATTAGAAAACCCAATAAAACGCTGGATGGCCTTAAGTCCAACCGGTTGGGGCCAGTCAGAAATTGCCTTTAATTTCTCAGAGTCCATACGTAATCCGGAGCCAGAAACCACGTGACCAAGAAAAGGAAGATGCATTTTTTCAAAGACACACTTGTCCACATTACAGTACAGATAATGTGACCGAAGGCGTTGAAGAATCAAGGAGACATGATGGCGATGAGTAATAATATCAGGTGAAAAAATTAGAATATCGTCTAGGTAAATGACAACAAATTGATACAGGAAATCCTGAAAAACTTCGTTAATGAAATTTTGAAAAACCGCAGGAGCGTTACAAAGTCCAAATGGCATGACAAGCTACTCAAAATGTCCATCGTGCGTATTGAACGCCGTCTTCCATTCGTCCCCTTGTTTAATACGGATAAGGTTGTAGGCCCCTTTCAAATCAAGTTTAGAAAAAATTGAAGCTCCCTTGATCCTATCAAAGAGTTCAGAGATCAATGGTAAGGGGTACCTATTCTTTTTCGTCATGGCGTTGAGGCCACGGTAGTCTATACAAGGACGCAATCCGCCGTCCTTCTTTTTTACGAAAAAGAAACCTGCTCCTGCTGGTGACGAGGATTTCCGGATAAAACCCCTGTTTAAATTCTCCTTAATATATAGGGACATAGCATCTGATTCGGGTAGAGACAATGGAAATAGCCGTCCTCTGGGTGGTATCTTATCCGGCAACAATTCAATGGTGCAATACCAAGGTCTATGAGGGGGTAACTTGGAAGCCTCCTTTTCACAAAAGACGTCAGAAAACGAATGATATTGAGGAGGAATACCGGAGGATGTGGAAAGACAGCCCATAGCGGGTCTATGAATCCTGGGAAGACATCGGGAATGACACTCTGAACCCCATGCAAGGACTTCCGCTTTCTGCCAATCTAAAGTGGGGGAGTGAAGTCTGAGCCAAGGTAAGCCTAAGATCAACGGGTTGATAGCCTCTGGAATGACTAGGAAGGAGATTTCCTCAGTGTGTAAGGCTCCAATGCGTAGAGAAATGTTGACAGTTCTGTTCTTAATGGATCCTCCAATGATACGACTGCCGTCTATAGCTGTAATGGCAATAGGTGGATCTAAGGGTTGCCTAGGCAATGACAACCTCTCTACAATGTCAGCTCGTAGAAAGTTCCCCACTGCACCGGAGTCAATAAGCGCTGGAAGAGACAATTGTTTATCAGTATATTGCAGAAGAACTTTGATAGAAAAACTAGAATCCATAGGAGAGAGAATGTTCATACCTAACTTAGTCTCTCCGTCATCAGTTAGGTCCGATCTTTTCCCGGCCGCTTCCCACATTGACTCAGGACATGACCGGGTTCCCCGCAATAAAGGCATAAACGATTCTTGAACCGCATCTCTCTTTCCTCCTGGGATAAACGTGCTCTTCCCAACTGCATAGGCTCTTCCTCCGGTGTAATAGGACTTTGGAAGCGAGGAGCCAAACGGAAAGTAGATCGACGGGAACTCTCTCTCTCCTGAGTGCGTTCACGGAAACGTATATCAATCTGGTTACAGAGAGAGATCAAATCATCCAGGGTAGTGGGTAACTCTCGGGCCGCTAGCTCATCCTTAATACGATCGGACAAGCCTTGCCAAAATGTGGCCACTAAAGCTTCATTGTTCCAACGAAGTTCGGCCACCATAGTGCGAAATTGAAGGGCGTACTGGCCCAGAGTAAGGGTACCCTGGCGCAGACGGAGGAGTCCAGAAGCTGCACTGGAGACTCGTCCGGGTTCATCAAAGATGCGTCTGAAGGTTTCCAGGAAAGTGGCACAATTATGGAGGATGGGGTCATCATGTTCCCAGAGGGGAGAAGCCCAGGCAAGCGCTTGACCAGACAATAAGGAAATGATATAAGCGACTTTAGTTTTCTGTGTAGGAAAGTTTCCAGGCAAAAGTTCAAATTGAATAGCACACTGGTTCAAGAACCCTCGGCATTCCTTAGGATCCCCATTGAACTTGGGTGGGTTAGGTATGCGGAGTTGAGAGGTTGTGGGAGCAGATACAGCCGAACTGCTTGGAGCGGGGGCAGGTTGTGGGGCCGGAGCAGGTGGAGGATTAGGAGCTGCCACCTGAGCTGCTTGAAGCGTATCCAACCTGTTAGACAGAGTCTCCAGAATCTGTAATAGCTGTTCTTGATTTTTCCCCTGGTCTTCAACCTGAGCCGCTAAGTGATCCAGTAATACTCTCGCAGTGGGATTCCCTGTCGCTTCCATCAGTTAGATAAGTGGGACAGAGCAAACTGTTACGATTTTGATGCCTTAGTCAGTATTAGCACAGGCTTACCTAGGGCGCGGAGTCTAACGGCCTTCCGGTCTTCACCAAGAACCACCGCAAGGTAGTGTGGACTTTGCTGCCGAAGAACCGCAGGTCGCGGCCCCCATATTAGCCTACTGACGTAAGGGAGAAAGTTCTAAGTGATGGCAGGCAGACAAGCAAATAGACAAAGCGGTGCAAGTACAGGCACTAACCGTTAATTCCAGGCGTTGTAGGTCTGGAACAGTAACCGGTAGATGCACGGAGCCAATGGGTGCGTGGCAGGATATGGGTCCAGAGACACGACCGGGTCAGTACACAGGTGATATCAGATATACGGTGCCAGAGGGAGATCCAGAGAATAGTTGGTAACACAGCCGAGTCGGTACACAGGAGGTATCAGGTATATGGTGCCAGAGGGAGATCCAGAGAATAGTTGTTAACACAGCTGAGTCGGTACACAGGAGATAGTCCAGTTCGTGGTGCCAGGGATAAGCCAAAGAATAGTCAGGTCACAGCCAGGTAGGTACACAGGAGTAGGAGGAATAGAGGGATACACAGGGAGCAGGTTCACAGGAGTCAGGACACAGGAAATGTAGCCAGGAACAGGAAACACATTGCTCTGACACAGGCAGCGTGTCAGAGCAGAGGAGATATAGGAGTTTGAATTCCCCGCCCAGGAGTCACATGATCGGCAGCAGGGAGAACCCGGAAGTGCGGCGGCGCCATCAGGAGAAGCGCTGCACGGATCGGATACCGCTGTCAGACCACGCTGACAGCGCAGCGGAACGGGGATAAGGTAAGTTCCTAACAACGGGTTAACTTGTGTGTATATATATATATATATATATATATATATATATATGAGTGCTTTGCATTGGGTCAGAACTCATATCTTGTTAATCTATTAAAAAAAGATCTTTTGTTCTGATGTTATAAGACTTACTGAGCCACTCTATAATGTATTACGCAATTATTAGTGTATACAAACTGTGCAATGGTTCCTTACAAACACCTCTGTGCTACATGATCAAATACTTCTCACTAAGCACCGTGCCTGCAGGGCCAGTGCAAGGTTGCTCGGCATCTGCCAGCCTGGGAGGCGCACAGGCGGCCGCATCACATAACATCGATGACGAGGCCGCATCATGTGTCATGTGATGCGGCTGCCTGTGCGCTGACGCGGCCGCATCGCGTGTCATGCGATGCGTCCGCCGTTAATAATCTGGCAATAAAGCATCCGGGGGGCAATAGAGCATCTGGGGTGCCAGGGGGCATCACCTCCCCGGCCGCCCTAACAGCGGTGAGACAAAGCGGCTCGGGGGGGGCGATGCCCCCCGGCCCAGTCCACCCCTGCTCGGCAAATTAGGCAAATCTTCAGCCTACCACCTGTCCTCCCCCCCAATACTCCCTTCCTTGCCCCTCATACACTTGACAATTGTAAAATAAAAATAATAACTCTTACCTCCTCCTGGCTGTCTGGCAAGGCTGCAGTCCTGATGCACTGATGTCTAAAGCAGAATGCTGTCCAGTCTTCACTGCTGCCCAGGAGCAAATGCAGGATATCTAGAGGGGAGGCCCCAAATGTTAGATTTAATAATACAAAACAAAACAACTATACATCAATCACCTGTTACACACTGACCTGTCCCCTGCTGCCTACCAACTTTTCTCACATATGTCCACTAGCTATTCTCACCCCTATTCGGCCCCATAGGTTCTTTGTAGCCCTCTCTTTCTGCCCCCTTCATTTTTGTATAGCCCTCTCTTTCTTCACCCCCCTCATTTTTATGTAGCCATCTCTTTCTGCCCCCTTCATTTTTCTGTAGTCATCTTTTTCTGCCCCCTAATTTTTCTGTAGCCCTCTCTTTCTGCCCCCGATTTTTTGGGTAGCCCTTTTCTTTCTGCCCCCTTCTTTTTTCTGTAGTCATCTTTTTCTGCCCCCTCATTTTTTTATAGCACTCTCTTTCTGCCCCCTCTTTTTTGTGTAGCCCTTTTCTTTCTGCCCCCCTCGTTTTTCTGTAGCCCTCTTTTTCTGCCCCCCCTCATTTTTGTGTAGCCCTCTCTTTCTGCCCCCCCTCATTTTTGTGTAGCCCTCTCCTTCTGCCCCTTCATTTTTCTGGTGCCCTCTCTTTCTGCCTCCCTCATTTTTGTGTAGCCCTCTCTTTCTGCCCCTGTGTTTTTCTGTAGCCCACTTTTTCTGTCCCCTCATTTTTCTGTAGCTCTCTCTTTTTGCCCCCCTCATTTTTCTGTAGCCCTCTCTTTCTGCCCCCCACATTTTTCTGTAGCCCTCTCTTTCTGCCCCCCTCATTTTTGTGTAGCCCTCTCTTTCTGCCCCCTCATTTTTGTGTAGCCCTCTCTTTCTGCCCCCTCATTTTTGTGTAGCCCTCTCTTTCTGTCCCCTTAATTTTTCTGTAGCAGTCTTTTTCTGCCCCCCCCCCTTGTTTTTGTCTAGCCCTCTCTTTCTACCCCCTTCATTTTTCTGTAGCCCTCTCTCTCTGCCCCCATCATTTTTCTGTAGCCCTCTCTTTCTACCCCCATATTAAAAAGGTAATTAAAGTTTGAAAAAAGGTGCCAGAGCGCTCTTTTGGAGCGTTCTATGAGAAAAAAATGGCCTATATATAATATATACACTATATATATATATATATATATATATATATATATATATATATATATATATATATATATATATATGACAAAAATAATAGAAGCGCCACACATAGTGTATTATATGAGGGATAAACAAATCTCAATATAAAGGTGCAGATGCAATAGCCTCGTACCAGAGATCAAATTAAAACAGCTTATCTGGTATAGTTTTCCAAGCGTCCGTGTGATATGAATCCTCTTATATGATGTCCTTTAAATCCTCTGGTATAGACTGAAAGCTCAATAAGAGAACTATTATGGTGCAGTAAATCTATATATAACTGGAGTATAATCACCAAAATGAGCACATGGATGGGAACTATAATGAACTTGTCCACAAGTAAATATCATAATAAAAGATTTAATAACAAAAGTTAAAATAATGCCCGTACATAGTATAAGACATATTGGAGCTTAACTGTGAGTTTCCAGATGGTAATAACTGGATCCCGAATCCACCTGGCCAGGGTAAGTATGGCAATCCACGATGAAAACAACACAGGAACAGTATCCCTCCCTTCTGCCTTTCCTCTGTATGCTCTTGTTTGATTGGACCTTTCTCCTTGGGGCTTTTTGAATTAACTGAGGAGGAAGAGGAAGAGGCGGGGGTATGTAGAGGGGAGGGGAGGGGTCTGTCAGCAATGCTAGAAATTAACTAGCTAGGTGCCAACTTCCATGCTCCCCTTCACACCCCATGGTAAGCAGTGTCCCCCAGACGGAATCAGAGAAACGGATTTAACGTAAGTATATAAATCCTCTTTTTTATCGTAATACCGGAAGTAGCTCCCAAAACCCGGAAGTAACGATACGTTCAGATATCGGAGGTGATGTTGAATTCTCCTATCCAAACGCTTAAGGCTGCTATGATCCAATTGGACTATACTATGTAGGTGGGACTATATAAACTGGACTTCCTGGTTAGAATAACATACCACATATCCCTGATCTGTTGATAAAGTCACCCAGATGAAACGAGTTGAGAGAGATACTGTTCCTGTGTTGTTTTCATCGTTGATTGCTATACTTACCCTGGCCAGGTGGATTCGGGATCCAGTTATTACCATCTGGAAACTCACAGACAAGCTCCAATATGTCTTACTATGTACGGGCATTATTTTAACTTTTGTTATTAAATCTTTTATTATGATATTTACTTGTGGACAAGTTCATTATAGTTCCCATCTATGTGCTTATTTTGGTGATTATACTCCAGTTATATATAGATTTACTGCACCATAATAGTTCTCTTATTGAGCTTTCAGTCTATACCAGAGGATTTAAAGGACATCATATGAGAGGATTCATATCACACGGACGCTTGGAAAACTATACCAGATAAGCTGTTTTTATTTGATCTCTGGTACGAGGCTATTGCATCTGCACCTTTATATTGAGATTTGTTTATCTCTCATATAATACACTATGTGTGGCGCTTCTATTATTTTTGTCTTTTAGAAATTCCTGAGCATTTGCAAATAAGTGCTATAATAAGGAGCTGCCTGCTGTAAACTAAGTTGTATGTCTAATCATATTTGCACATTTTTTGGTGTTTATGTTGGGCTAAATTTTGCCTACTTTGCATGATATTATAGCTTTCTCACTAAAGCGCCTTTTGCTTATATTTTTCCTGTTTATATATATATATATATATACACACACAGACATAAACCTCATTGGTATGTTTATTAAAGTGGAGGGGTCATTATAAAATGGATTTACAGCTATAGTATGACTTGTCCATTACTTCACTATTATGGGACATGTCGCACTAAACAGGATATATATATTTCTACACTCCTACCACTCTGAGGCTCCTACCAACATGCCACACCCAATTTAAATCTGGTTGCCTGTCAGGAATCAACAATCATTTGTAGAATTAGACAAAAGACCGATGAATACATTGAATAGAATTAACAATGTTAGATTAGGCACAACTCTTAAGGATTTGCACCAATCATTTCACTCAGACTATCTAATGCAAATAATACATTCCCATTATAAATTTTTAGCTACTGTTGGTGCACTTTAATAACCCGGGTTACTTGAATGTCTATAATGTATATCTCTGCAATGATTAACTTCAACAATCCTCCAAAAAAGAATATCAGCTAGATAAAATTGATTGTTTTTAGCTGATGCAGACAAGCAATTTTGCAGTTACACAATTCAGGAACAAAGGGAAAGTATACTCTTATCTCAGTCTCTATGCAGTAGATGTATATGTGTTGTAACTGTTGATGCACTTATCTGTCCCCATGGTGACAGGACACTGGGGAGGGCTCAGCAGCAATCGGTAGGGACTATACCACCTCTTGCTTGCAGTCCTCTCTGCTCACCTGCAATTCACCCAGGCCAGAAGACTCCCTTTTGGCCAGGGACCTTTAAATGTCTGTAACAGTAATTCTTCACTGGGCTCACCAGAAGGTTCACTGGCACAGGTCCCAGCTAAAACACTGAACACTATCAGCAACTCTGTGTAAAATCTGTCCAGTTCTCCACTCCAGCTGGACTCAGGCCAGCTTTAATATTCTGCTTAGGCATTCCTCTCGCACCAGGACTTCTGGTCCTGCTGCACTCTTCTCCATTATGACTGCTCCTCCTATTCGCTGCCCTTCACCCTATTTATGTCCTCCCCTACTGTAATTGGAGCCAGTGGGCTCCTTAATGCTTCACCACCCTTCTCCACTGTTCTCCCCTTCTTCCAGCAGCCTAGATTTCTGGGAGATGTAGGCAATAATGCAGTACTGGCGCTGTCATCTAAGTGAAGCCGATTGGCTGCACCATTTTGTTGTAGCCCCATGGCAGTGGGGGTCACATATGCAATATCCACCCAATGAAGTAAATGTACATATATAATCCCATAACACAAAATCTATTTTTTTAATTTAGCCAACATACGAACTGCATTACTGGTCAGAATTCAGCACTGAATACCCCAATGTGCTCAACCCCTCCCATTAGAAGGAGCAAAACTTTCGACCCCACTGTCACTGCCTTGTTGATTTTCTGATCAATGCTTTTAGCTGTACAGATGATTTTACTCAAATATGGTGAAACAGCATTTACACTGTGTGTCTGCATTTTCCAAGATGTGAATAACCTATGGCGTGTGTTTCCAAAAGAGCAGCTAAGTCTCACTTTATCTCTTATATCTCTTCCTCCATCCTATCTAGGGTATACCACGCCAAGGGGTAAATGTATCAAGATCCGATTTTTTCAGCATGTTAAAACCGCGGCAAATCGCGGGTGATAACCCGCGATTTTAATCCAACATTTCTCAAATGTATTAAGCTGCGATTTTTACCCTAATCTTCAAAATCTCTGGTCATCCCTGGCATTTTGCTGTGATGCATAACACTCCTGTGTTTAGCTAACTCTCCTGGGTTGTCCTTATCCTTATCTAGTTACGAGATTAGTAAACACATCACTGTTACACTGTCCTGTCTATACAGCTGGAGGTCCCAGCAGCTGTCAAAACTATAAAAAATAGATAAAAGTAAAAAAAAAAAAGCTCTATTCACTATTAACCCTAGTGCTGCCAGTCTACTGTTGGTTACGTGAAAATCGGGGAAAATTTTGTGTGGGGTCCTCCCGATTTTCACATAACCAGCACTAGGCAAACCAGCCGAGGTTGGTGGCACTATAGCAGGGAGACAAGCGACAGGGGTCCCCCTGCCATAATGACAACCAACCCCAGGCTGTTAGGCGCTGGGCTGAATTGGACCAGGGAGTGGGATCCACCGAAAAAAAGGAGCAGGCCCCACTCTAGGGACATTCAGCCCAGTGCTGAAAGCACTAGGGCTCTTCCTACACCCCTGGGCGGTGGGTGTAGGGTTATAAACGGCAATATAAGTGTAAAAAAATAAACGGATGCCATTTAGTTTTGTGGAGCTACAAGTCAAAGCCAGCCAGGGTGCCATAAACAGTGTGCGCATGCTGATATTTATATAACTACAATCACCGGCATACCCATAGCAGCCAGGGCATGTTGGCACTTGGATAGAGATGCTCACTGACCCCCGTGTTTTGGTTTTGGTTCTGAATTACCATCGTGTTTTGGTTTTGGTTTTGCCAAACCGCCCTTACGTGTTTTGGTTTTGGTTTGCAATTTTGTTTAAAAATCAATTTTTTTGGGCATAAAATCACCGAATTTAGTGCTCCACCTGTTTCTTGGATAAGTAATATAATTGTAAAGCTATATAATTATGAAAAAAACTGTTTAATTCCTGGTAGGCCTTCATTAATTCTACACACAAACCAGATTGTCTTCCTCTCCATATATGAATATTGGCAATGCAGCCATCGTCTTTGGATGTATATTACACCCTACACTTATACTTAAATATGTAACGAAATGGACAAAGGCAGTTTGTTTGCTGTCTCTATAGGCCCCCCTTCAGTTGTTGAAAATACCCAAAAATTCAGTTGTTATAACATGTACAATATTAATTGAAATGGAGAAAGCCAGTTTGGTTTCTGTCTCTCTAAACCCCCCCCCCCCCACTTGTATAAAATACAAAAAAATCCAGCTGTTATAGACTGTACAATATTAAGGGAAATGGACAAAGCCAGTTTGGGGTCACTCTGTGTATGACACCCTACCCTTAAGGAGAAATTGCCCAAACAGCAGCCTTTCAAGACGGTACGTGATATGGAAATGCCCCAAGTCCCTTTCCTCTTTGGGGGTAGATTGCACCCTACACTTACATAGAAAGTTTTAAAAAGATGTTATCATCATCATCTTCAGCTTCATCCTCACCCTCATCAGTGTGTACGTCATCATCACAGACTATCAATTCATCGCCGCTTGAATCCGCCATTAGAGAACAGTCAGTGCTTGGATGTCTTGGATGGTGAAGGCCTTCCTCGTGGAAGATGTTGTTCATTTTTATAAACATAATTTTCTTCACATTTTTGGGAAGTAACCTTCTGCGGTGATCACTGACTAAGTTCCCTGCTGTGCTGAACACTCGTTCAGAGTACACATTGGAGGGTGGGCACCTTAAGTATTGCAAAGCAAGTTTGTACATGGGTTTCCAAATGGCCTGCTTTTCTTCCCAGTAAGGACAGGGACTGTCTGACATTTCCATATCAATTACCTCTTGAAAGTAATCCTCCACCATCCTTTGCATGTTAATACTCATATTGGATGGAGTTATGGGCAAGGTCACACATTTTTTTGAAAAATCCTTCAAACCAGCCCAGATGTTAAACTGTTCTGGTCTGCCCTCTGTGTCCTCCCTGCTTTTTTTTTAGGAAAATTCAATTTTTTACGAGCAGCAGCTGCTTGAGAAACTGAAGGAGGACACGTTGTCAAGCCAAGGCCCAGTTCAGCGGACAACTTGCTGAGCAATTGTTCCTTGCAAAAGTTCACATTTCGTTCATTTTGAAGCAAAGACTCAATGTAGGTCTTAAACCTTGGATCAAGCACAGTGGCCAAAAACGTACTGATCCGAGCTCAAGATCTTAATAACTTGAGGATCATTGTGAAGCGAATTAAGTACTTGATCGACAAGGCCAACATACTTTGCGGAATTGCTTGCTTTCATCTCCTCCCTCAGTTTCTCAAGCTGCTTTTCCAATAGTCTAATTAAAGGAATGACTTGGCTCAAACTAGCAGAATCTGCACTCACGTCACACGTCACAACTTCAAATGATTTCAGCACCTTGCACAGCACTGAAAGGATTCCCCACTGTGCAAGAGTGAAATACATCCCCCCTCCTTTCCCAATGTCATGACTTGTGCAATACGCTTGGATGGCTTTGCGCTGTTCCTCCATACTCTGCAGCATGTGCAGGGTGGAATTCCACCTAGTTACCACCTCCTGCTTAAGTTGGTGGCAGGGCAAGTTAAACTGCTCTTGGAGCTGTTGCAATCTCCTACATGCTGTGGCCGAATGCCTGAAATGGCCTGAAATCTTACGGGCCACTAAAAGCATCTCCTGCACCTCACGGTTATTTCATAGGAAGCTCTGCACCACCAAGTTGATGGTGTGAGCAAAACAGGGAATGTGCTGGAAATCACCCAGCTGTACTATATTGTTGGCATTATCAGAAATGACATATCCTGGGGAGAGTCCAAGTGGTATAAGCCATGTATCAATCACATCTCTTAGTTTGCGTAACAAATTATCAGCTGTATGCCTGTTAGTGAAGCCGGTGATACAAAGAGTGGCCTGCCTGTGACAAATATTACGTAGTGGTGTACATGCTGCTGCTGTTCCTGCTGGTAAAGGTGAATGACCAACCCAGTGGGCTGTCACAGTCATATAGTCTTTGGTTTGACCACTTCCACTTGTCCACATATCTGTGGTTAAGTGGACAGTGGGCAGAATGGCAGATTTCAGCGCAATCTCTACATTTGTACACACTTTTTGGTATAGCTGTGGAATAGCTTTACGGGAAAAATGGTGTTGCGGTGGAATTCTGTAACGCGAACACAAAACCTCAATTAACTGTGAAAAACCAGCTGCATTTATTGTGGTGATTGGACGCAGGTCTAACACTAACATGGCAGCTATGGCGTCTGTGATTCGCTTGGCGACTGGGTGACTGCTGTCATATTTGCTTCCCCTAGCAAATGATTGTTTCACAGTTAATTGTTGAAATGTAGGACTGCTCTTTTTCTTGGCCTTCCTCTGGGCTGACGATTCACCCCCAGCAGCAGCAACAGCAGCAGCAGTGGGACTAACGCTTTCTTCAGAGGAATCAATAATAGTGCAGGAGTCATCCAGCCTTAATAAGTGGGATGCAGGGCTAACTTCGAGCACTACTGAGAATATTGATGAGGATGGTGTGGTGGGTGTATTTTGTAGCCGTTGGGATGTTGGTGAGCGGAGGGTCGTAGCTGCTGATGGAGTGCTTGTAATTCTTTTGGAAGAACTTTTTTCCCAACACTTTGCCATGAACTCTCGTCAAATGGCGTAACATAGATGAGGTTCCAAGATGGTTAAGGTCCCTCCCTTGACTGACTGTGGCTTGACATACACTACAAATGGCTATACAGATGTTTTCTGGATTGGGGTAGAAATATTTCCACACATGAGAAGTGGATTTTTTGGTTTTATGGCCTGGCATGACAATGGCCTTTTTCTTGTCACATGCCAGAACTGCTGCCACTGGTGCAGGACTGACACAAACAACCTCATCCTCATCAACATCCTCATTAGCGCCCTCGTCATCTCCACAAATCTCCCCCTCATCCTCTTCTATTTCCAAAGTGGCATCCTCTCGGGCTGTTCAGGCACACATTAGCAGAACTGCTGAAAGGGTCCCTCTTTATGGGTACACTAACAGAATGCTCACGATTAGACATCCCACTGTTGGATGGACTCTCCACAGGGATTGGTGTCATTTGTGAATCAGAGCAAACATTATCCTCTAATGCCTTACTGTTATCTTGCAGCTCGGCTTTGACGCGTAACAGTAGTTGTGCACCACTTGTAGGCTCGGTAAAATATTTTGATCTGCCACTAATAGACAAAGGTGAAGGCCTCATTCTCTCTTTGCCACTGCATGTATAGAATGGCATGTTGGCAATTTTTTTATCGGCACTTAACTTTTCCTCAGTTACTCTTCTTTTGCGCTTCAACACGGTAAAAAAATTTTTGGTGTGTGTTTTTTTTGACTGATTTCAAAAGACTGTGTAGTTTGACATCGACTTTCCCAGATGACGTACTGGGAACACTACCATCAGGACTGGTGACAAAACCTGGTTGCTGATTCTGCTCATATGTGGACTGCTTAGAATCCATTATGATCCCAACGCACTTGTTGGGCTACAAATTGTTTTAGATACTGCTGACAAATATGACTTTTGACAGTCACAAAAATTAATGCAAAAGAATGGGGGACACCCCAAAAGCACTTGGAGTGCTAAATATTGAAAAAAAAGACTCCTCTATCCTCCTCTCTTCTCTATCAATTGTTATCAGAATTGTAATCAGAATTGTATTCTCTGTCCCTGCTCTAATCAGCCTGTTACTACATCCTGCTCTCTCCCTCTGTCAAATGGCGATGGATTGCTGTGTAGGCGGGTATTTATGCTTTTCAAATATCGCGAGAACCGAGCTCTGAGATCCGACTACTATTGGATAAATTTGTATCCAATAGTTCGGCTTGAACAAGTCCAAAATAAATTTGTAATTCCCAAAGTCCAGCTTGAAAAGTCCAAAAAGAATTTGTATTTTGGGACTTGTTGAAGCCGGACTATTGGATACAAATTTATTTTGGACTTGATTTAGAGCCATTTTAGGATTAAAAACTGCTTACAACAGATGAAAACATCAGTGGTGAGTATATGGGAATTTCTAATTTTTAATAAAAATATGTGGTATAAATGAGAGTGTTTTGTGTCTTTATTGGGGTTTAATTATTTTTATTAAATGGATGTGGTTTATTTAACATTTTCTTTTGTGGAACTACAGGTCCCAGCCAGACCTGGGTATCAGGGCATGTTGGCACTGGAGGTTCTCCAGTGCCAACACGCTCTGACTGCCATGGGTATGCTGGTGCTTGTAGTTATACAAGTATCAGCATGACCACACTGTTTATGGCATCCTGGCTGGCTTGGACTTGTAGATCCACAAAACTAAATGGCATCTCTTTATTTTTTTTACACTTAAATCGCCGTTTATTACCCTACACCCGCCGCCCAGGGGTGTAGGAAGAGCACTAGTGCTTGCAGCACTAGGGCTCTTCCTACAACCCTAGAGGGGGGGCTCGCTTGTTTTTTTTGGCAGACCCAACACCCTAGGGAATCCAGCCCAGCGCTGAACAGCCCCGGGTTGGTTGCCATTATGGCAGGGGGACCCCTGCCGCCTGTCCCCCTGCTATAGTGCCACCAACCCCGGCTGGTTTGCCTAGTGCTGATTAAGTGAAATCAGCAGGTGCCCACGCAAATCCCCAGCAGTAGGCTGGCAGCACTAAGGTTAGTAGTGAATAGAGGGGGGACCTCACGCTTTTTTTTTTTTACTTTTATCTATTTTTTCGTTTTGACAGCTGCCGGGACCTCTGGCTATATGACAGGCAGTGTAACAGTGATGTGTTTACGAAACACACTGCTAGGATGCAGCGTGTTGTATCTGGCGTGTTTGAAAGCAATATCTCCTGAGTTTGCTTAATCGCAACTTCATACATTTGAGACTTGTATAGCTAGAGTGGCAAACAGTCGGGAGTTTGATTTCTATCGATTTTGTAAATATGCGCTTTTGACAGAAACACATCTCTGGCGATTTTACATGAAATCTCAGGTTCATACATCTGCGAGTTTCAACACTCCTGAGAAAATCGCTGATTTTGCAAAATCGCACCTTGATGTAATTACCCCCAAGTCTTAGGGCTACACAAGCCATGTATCGTCTGTGATATTACAGTATAAATAAAATGTTTGAATTTGGTGCTAATATCTCTGTATCTTCTAATTACCATTGTGATAAAAATTTGCAAAAACGCTAAACCTTTGCATCTTCAATATGTTGGTTGACATACATAGTAATATTTGTGAACATTTCAGAAGCACTGCTAGACTACTTTTTTTCAAGTCCAGATCTGCATTATATGTATTTTTTTCAATATCTTTACAATTTGCAAAACTTGCACATGATACTATATCTGTGAACATTTGGCAGCCTTTACTGAACAGTCTGTTAATGTTTTATTCTATAGTTCACAAGAACTGATAATGACTGTTTTCTTTCCCCACAGACTGAGAAAAAATCTGAAATCATTAATCATCGTCCATCCTTCCTGGTTTATCAGGACAGTATTGGCAATCTCCAGACCATTCATAAGGTTAGAGGTTGATCACCCAACAACAGTACTGCTAAGCTGTCCCATTTTTCTATTCAAATCCCTCTCCCATCCTTCATTGTTCCTGTTTCTACCTCTTACATAGGTCAGTATATATGCACTCCTGTACTTTCTCACAAAAGAACTGCAGCTCCCAACATAGTCACAATACAACCTGTGAGTTTAATGTTTTGTGATATTTAGCTATGTATAGTAAAATGTGTAAATTGTTTTTATAAGTGTTCTGACATAATGTGTGTTTGTGTTTGCAAAGCTTAGGTCTGGCACCGCTTATTCAACATCCCAAATTCAAATAGAGAAATAGCCTTCAATCAACATTTGGCACACTAATATTCTTATTTTATTCTATATCATACTTGCTAACCTTATGTTGGCTGGGTCCGGGAGATTCTGGAGGTCACGAGAGGTGAATGGGCGGAGGGGGAGGTGCTATGCAATATGCGTAATTTTGGCCCCACCCCCAGTAATGTAATGCTTGTTTGGGGTCTTTTTACCACTGTAAAAATACCTTAAACAAGCATTACATCACTGGGGGGGGACAAAATGACGCAAATCACGAAGCCCCGCCCATCCACCCGTACATGCCGGCTCCAATTTAATGAAGTGGGCTGATGCGGGAGAATCGCCAGCTCTCCCGAGATTCCGGGAGATCTACCCAAAATTCGTGAGTCTCCCAGACATTCCGGGAGAGTTGGCAAGTATGTTCTATATTAACAATGTTTTGGTTAGTAAAATCACCTTACATACTCAATATAACTAGAAATTGTCATCCCCTTCAGAACATATCAGAGTAGAGGTGATTCATATGCTGAATACATAATGAATGTACTGTCAATAACAGAGGAGGAGCCTGAAAAGCAACGTATGGTAGCACTTCTTTACAATAAAGGTGATAGATGCACTGAAAAGTCGCATACCTCCCAACATTTAGAATCTCAACAGAAGGACAATATAAGCCCTGCACCAGTCCACCAAAACCCTGCCCACAAATTCCTGTAAGGCTCTGCCCACTTTCCTGCTAAACCCCACCCCTTTTGTGGTCTGCGAATCGAGTTGTCCCACCAAATTCTGGACAGTCGGGAGGCATGTATAGGAGTATGAGGGGGTATGTAAAAAGGGGTACATTAGGAGTATAGAATATATTTAGATGGGGGGGATAAAGCAGGGGGTGTGGAGTTGGGAGGTATGCACATATGCCCCCTCTGCCCACATGCATTACACACAGATGATCCCACTGCCCTCATATTTTACACACATGCTCTCTCTGCCCACATGCATTACAAAAGCACCCCTCTGCCCACATACTTTGTACACACATACTTTATGCACATATACTTTATACACACATACCCATTCTGCACACATACTTTACACACACATACTTTATGCACACATACCTCCTCTGCACAAATACATTACACTCACATACATTACACACACATACCCCCTCCTCATCACATTACCCTTCTTCTTACCTTTCTTCAAAAGTGACACTTCCAGTTACACAGCAGTAAGAGTAAAATGCTTAACGGCTGATAACCTTTCCTTACCTTATACTCTTACTGTTTAACTATAACCATAAATAAAACACAGACAACTTAAATGTGGCGAAAATAAAGGGAATTTATTGTAAGGTATGGTGGTGGAGAAAGAGAGCAGTCCGAGTCGACTTCCGCCAGGCAAAGCAGGATGCCCCAGCCTTTCCATGGGACATCCGCAAGGGGGGGAACCACACACCCCAAGGTGCACATATCTTCCTCAATGGGGCCACCGCCCCGGACACTACAGAACCCTCCCCCTTTCTAGGCTAACGGAAGCAACCACAAGCCAACCCAATCGGGAAGTACTTGGACCGAGACTAATAGCCTATTCCATTTGAAAACAGATGGGTTAAGTGTGCCCGATACCATCATGTGCCCTTATCACTGGCAGTCGACTGTACTGCGATTTCCGGCCACGCACGGATCCTTAAGAGCTGAGGCCCGCCACCACACCTACAAAAACTCCCGCTATGCCCCTATAAACATCCTCTATGAACAAACGCATGCCTTCCTCATTCAGATGAACACCATCAGACTGATAAAGACCAGGAGGTAAATGTATGAAATTCCTTTTTTTATCAACTTGCAGGAAATTGGCGACTTTGCAGCTAAAACCTGCCTTTACAAGCCATCGCCGCTTTAAATTTTAGCTGCAAAGTTGCTGATTTCCGGTGAGTTGAAAAAAATGGACTTTCATATATTTACCCCCAGGACTCTGAAAACGGATAAGCGGATGTTCTATACACACTCCACCAATCGAGCGAGTGAAACGAGCAATCGCTGAGTTCACCTTTTTCCGTACCTCATCAGCCACTCAGCTTTCCTTAAAATATCGCCAAGTCAACCTAGGCACTATATCCGACCAGCATATAATCAGGTCATGCCAGGAGGAACGGACCCAATCCAACTCAGACTGAATTGCAAACTCCAAATCCACAGACCTACCTCTACCCAAGTCATTTCCTCCAAGATACCAGCAACACTTCCAAAAGCTGGAAAGGAAAAGAGAAGAAGAAACCGCAAAGGACCAGAATGACCGCTAGATTTTATCCTGCAAACCCATAACAGGCAAATCAGCAGTCCACCACACAAGAGGTACACATTTTCACAAGTAGAAGACGGAAACAAAGAGGGGAGCCGAAACACAAGCGAGGGTAAAACCATCAAACCTCGTGGAGCCAAGAGCCAATCAGGCCCCACTTTTGAGGAAAAAAATGGACAAATCCCCTCGTGCTCTGCTTCCAAAAGCACGAGCCGACGCCCTGTGAATCCGCCCGCAGCTTCAGTTCAGGAGAGGAGAAATCAAGAGAGAAGAGAGGGTTGCACATACCATTTATAGACATTAGTTTTCCACCTGCCTAGTTCTTTTATGGCGGGCTCTGACACCCCTGCAACCGCAGCAGATGTAGCGGCACCAATACGAAATGAATGCGTGCCAGACTGCGCCTAATCCAGACCCACAGCCATCAGTGTGCGTTTAAACACCACCGAAAATTGGTACCCGGTGAGAGGAGAACCATCACCATGCACCAAGGTAGAGCCCCACTCAGTCTAAGGGAGGCAAATTGGCTGATTATCACAATAGGGCATACAGAGCAACCCAGCCTTGGGACCATTGTAACCCAGCGTCCCCGCCCTAACTGGTCTGATTTTGATTTCCTCACCTTACAGCACACCAAGCTGCTACATATCACCACGTGTTCGCTAGCATTCCGGACAGGGGGGAAGCCCTAGGAAGCCCCTATCTCGCTTACCCAGAGAGCGCCAAAGTATAACATCACAAATGCTGCACGAAACAAATCAACCTCGTAGCTGTCCCGAGCAATAACCGGGATTGCAGCCAGCATATTGCCTAACAAAGAATAGGCCTTTTCTGGTCCGGAGGAACTGGTCTCTCTCACGCTCAACCCCTGAGGTCCTTAGAAATCAAAAAACTTTTTGTATAATCTCTCACCTTTCATCCTGGCAAAAAATAAAATCCCTGCCAATGCACCCACCATGGACGCTTTAGACTTGCCTGCCTAATAACCTGCCCAGAAAAAAGCAAGCACGCGCTTTTCCCCACCTTCCTTACCGCCAAAGCCTTGGCTTCGAAAAGAGCACCACTCCGTCCAGGCAGCTCGATATTTCTTCCGAGTCAAAGGAGCCAGGGAGGCTTCGGCCAGCCCTTCTATGTTGGCTTGACAATCTGCCATATGTAAGAGGGACAGGGTACACCCGTTAGGGATGCTCCAGGAGCCAACACCCTAAACCTCTCCATCTATCCCCTAGACAACGCATCCGCCAACTCATTCTCAACTCCAGGCACATGCCGAGCTTGAAAGCATATGTCGCAGGCCAGACAGTGCCAAAACTATCCTACGCAGGAGCGTAATTACTGGAAGAGACGTAGACCTTTGCCAATTGATCGCTTGCAGAACACCGATGTTGTCACATCAGAAAACTACTTGTTTCCCAACCAACCTGCCTGACCACAACTCCACTGCTACAATCACGGGGAAAATCTCAAGTAGTTTCCGGACAACACCCACTCCTCGGGCCATGGAGCGGCACACCACTCCCCGGCAAAATACGCCCCAAAACCTACCGATCCAGACGCGACCGTAAAGAGCTCCAGCTCTGGACTGGACCCCAGAGGGCCAGGCCACAACAAGGAACAGGTCCCACACCATCAAATCCTCCCGGATTTCCTGCGAGAGTTAGATTCGACCGTGCGGGCGCCTGTTTCCAGATGTTGCCCTCTCCAGCTTCTTACAAAATACCCACCCCATGGGTATCACCCGGCAGGCGAAATTGAAACGCCCCAATATTGCCTGAGTCTGACGCAACGTCACTCCACCCTGCCCTAACACCTCCCCTATTGCTTCCCGCAGCTTACTCACTTTGTCGCTCGGTAAGCAGCAGAGGCCCCGGACAGTATCTATCTCAATTCCCAGGTACAATCACCAGGTGGTGGGGCCTTCAGTTTTCTCGCCGGCCACCTGTACACCCACGGAATGGAAAAGAGTCTTAACCGCAAACCGCATATCCCTGCAAGTCTCATCCCCCCCAGGACCTACCACCAAGAAATCGTCCGTGGTGGCCCGTGCCCGCACAGATAGACAGTGCAAAAATGAACTGAAACATTCATTCAAGAACGCACAGGACACTGCGCAACCCATAGGGAGGCATCTTTCTACATAATAGCCATCCTCCAGCTTGAAGCTCATAAACGGAAAAGAATCTGGATGAAGCGGCAATAGACGAAAAGCCGTCTCAATGTCGACTTTCCCCAGCAATGTCCCTCCGCGGAATCCCTGTGCCATATTCAGGGCCGACTCAAGGGACTGGTGCGTGACCCTACAAAATTTCTCTGGGATCGCGTCGTTCACCAATGCGCCATGGGGAAATGAGAGGTGCTGAATGAGTCAAAAATTTCCCACCACCTTCTTAGAAATCACCCCTACCGAGGACACCACCAAGTCCCGATACGGCGGGTTCCCGAAAAGGTCCACTCATGCGCCCCAGCACCACCTCCCTCTGGACTTTCGCTAACAAAACTTCTTGGAACAAACTAGCCGATTTCAAATGCCCCCTTTACCCTACTGAACCGGCCCCTCGATAGGAACTCGAAACCCCTCACTAAAACCTTCCCTCAAAAACTCTACCTCATACCTGCGCGGATAGCAACTAAGCCATCGGCTCAGGCTAACCAAATTAATCAGCGATCCTGCCTTCCCCAGTGCCAGGGGCGGGCTGGCTACTTGCGCAACCACTTCTATCCTGTTTGTCGCATACTTTTGCTGTGTGAACTCCCCCGCACTTAATGCATGTGTGAGCAAATCTACATCCTTGCCCGTGAGAGCAACTTGACCAGTTGAACAGGTAGCAGCGGCCCTTGCTGAGAAAGGGCGCGTTACCCTTCATTCACCCTACCTGCCTCCGCCACGTAGAGCTCGCGGCCCCTGCCCCCAACCATCTTGGGACACTTTCAACCATGTTTCCACATCCTTATAGCCCAACATCAGGCTTGCGTGCCCGTCGTATTGCTCCCTAAAAGTCTCGTCATAGGCCAGCCACACCCCGGGGCGGGAGGACACGTACATCTCATGAACCATATGCAGATATTTTAACATGTCCTTCCATTTGCCCGGGCGTGTCTCCAAATAACAGGCGGCAAACAGATAAGCTCCAGACAGCCAGTTCTTATAGGACTTGTAACTGGCTTTGCCCCGCCTCCCCGGGCCATCACTGCTGTCACCAATTTTTTGCCCTGCTTGGACACTTCAAATATGTCTACAAATCGCCCCCTATCGATCCTACTCTGTCTTGACTTCCTGACCCCCTGAAATATGCCTGTGCTCGCGCAGCACACCATCTCATCACCCGTGAGCCTGGAGCCCCCAAAATGCCTATACCTATCCACCACAGTGCGTTCGGCCTGGCAAGAAACAAAGTGCTTCCGTAAGCGCTTCACTAACCGCTGAGGACTACCTTGTGAATCTGAAGAAGATATGCTAGAACTATAGCTACCTGACCCCACAGATTGCTCATCATACATATCATATAGATTCCTCTCACCTTGCTGCACGGACCGGCCTTCGAAGCCTCTCCACTGACCTTCCATCTCAGCCGAGACCTGCTACTCCCGAGGTACGGAGCTATCCATTCGACCATAACCGAAAGATCCGCCATCTGCTGGGAGAGACATATTACTACATGAAGCCTGAGACACAGAGCCAATAGACAAAGAGTGGCGACCTTGACTGGCAGCCCCACAAGCCTCACGTGGCGCCCTGCTAGCCCTCTCGCCCTGCCTGTCTGCACCAACACTACCCTGAGCCGACCTACTCCTGGATCATGACCTGAGAGACCCAGAAGCCACCTGTCCAACACCCATTGCAGCCCGTTCAGAGCGCTGACTATGAAGAGATCCGGTACTCTTGCCTCTGGCATAACGCTGTGCCCGGGAAGGGTCCTGCAATTCCCCCTGCGACTGATCCCTAACCTGAGAGGGACCCAAATATGACTACCCCCTTTCAGACTCCCGCTGCACGGAATGGCTAGCCTCCTGGGAAACCTGTAACCCCTATGCTCGCCAGAAACCGATCTGCCCCTCCCCGACTGCCTGACCTCAACCCTGGAAGACCCCTCCCTGGCATGATGCTGCCTGCCTCTGGACACCCTGATGAGACTCTTAGTATTACCCCTGGTGCTGCTGGGCCTACTCACATGGGAGAAAGGAGGTGGGCCAACACCCTGCTGCACAGACCGCGAGCAGGTGCTGCCCTGTGCCAACTGCCAGACCTACTATGCCTGCCATCGATGGGGGGTGACCTGCCCCTCCACTGCTGCCTACCCGCTGACCCATCCTGAGACAGACCTCGCCATAGAAACGGCCGCAAGACCGGAAGTGACGTCTGTCACTTCAGGCCGGGCGATGGCCATGGCGGATGTTGAAATACCTCTCGACCGCCGCTCGCGACGGAGGGAAGGATAGGCGCCCTCTCAACCTATTGGCACGAGAGCGGGGCTCCTGTGCAGCCACAGGAACGGGACCCGAAGCAGAGGGCAAAAAAAGGGAGGGACCGGACTGAGGATCCATAGCCAGGAAGGGAACACGGAATGAAAGGAAAGGTAAGGAAGAGACTATAGAATGCCGGGAACAGGAGATGGAGGGAAGGGGGGAAAGGAGTTCACGAAAAGGGGGAGAAGGAGGGAAATGGACAAGGGAAAATAGGAAGAAATGAAATACGAAATATACCAGCTATAGCTGAATAGGGAAAGAAAGTAAAAACAAAGGCACTGAGAGACTCAGGGGCCTCAATTACTGTTGTGAGTCCCCATCTTATTGATCCTGCTGCAGTATTGAAGGATCGCACTGCCAAAGTTACTGTGGCAGATGGACTGGAGAAGGAAGTGTCTGTAGCAAGGGTGTATCTGGACTGGGGAGATGGCAAGGCGTTGCAAGATGTTGCCATTATGGATGGCCTCCCAACTGAAGTGATTTTGGGCAACGATGTTGGGGGTGAAATTGTGACTGCATTTCTCAACTCTATTACCCGGATTCAAGCTGCTAAGCTACAGTGTTCAGGATCTACACCTGCACATCCCAGCCCAGAGGAAAAGACCACAGCTGCTAGAAAACAGCCATCACCAGCAACCACAGCTTCAGCCAGCCCAGAGGAAAAGACCATATCTGCTATTTCTTCAGAAAACAGCCAGCCCTTTGCCTCTGGAAAGACTGCGTCCCCTAGCAACGGAGAGGATGTTGTCTCTTGCCAACCTGATCTTGTGGGGGTGATGCTCCTGTCCGTAGCAGTATGCCAGCTCCAGTGGTGACTATAGCTGACCACAGTGACACCTCTTTGACTGACCCCACTTTGACTGACATTAGTCACCCCAACATAGACCCCCCTGCAGCATATCCTGCCTTAGATGATAGTGAGGGCCGCAGGGAAGAGTTCAGGGCAGCTCAGCTCTCTGATCCCTCACTGGAAAGCATGAGGCGCCAGGCTGGCAGCAGCCTTCCAGCGATGGAGATGGGACGTGTGACCTGGCATAAAGGGTTGTTGTACCGTGTAGCTAGGAAGGTAGATTGGGATAGACCAGTCCAGGAACAATCTCAACTGGTGGTACCTCGGGGCTTCGCGCGCATCTAATGTCAGTTGCCCATGAAATCTCTATGGCGGGACACCAGGGCAGAGACCGAACACTGAAACGCCTGACACAGAACATTTTCTGGCCTGGAAAGTCAGATTGTCACGGACACTAGGAGTCTTGCCCAGGATTTCACCAGATGACTGGGCTTACCAGAGTAGTGAAGCTCGCACAACGGTCCTCTGGTAGCGGGGTGACTAGCGGAACAAATATCACAGCAGATGGAGAGAGAATGCCAATAAATAATAGGAAAGTCAGTGACTTGCAGCAATCTTTGGTCAAAGAATCAGCGACTAGCTGATATAATGGAAAGGCAGATTTGAACACGGAGATCAGGATGGACGTGAGTAGATGCAGGGAGGTAGCAGGGAAGTCAGTGGTCTGCGTATAGCAAGTTGTACCACTGCTTATGGTGAGAAGACTTGTCCAGGTGCAGGTAGGTAGCGGGGAAGTCAGTGGTCTGCGTATAGCAATGTACCACTGCTTATGGTGAGAAGACTTGTCCAGGTGCAGGTAGGTAGCAGGGAAGTCAGTGGTCTGCGTATAGCAAGTTGTACCACTGCTTAATAGGTGAGGATGTGTACAAGTGTTGATGAGTGGAAGCATACAAAGATAATAGGATGCAGACACTGAGAGCACAGAGGAACTTGATCCCAATACGTATGCAGTGTATCCAACAAAGTCTATATAACGGTATGTGTGGCGCTGCTTGGTAGAGACTTGCTCAGCACAGATATGCAGGCCAATAATGGATAGTCAATCACAGTTATGCATAGAACGACTGAGTAGTACGGTTAATTCCAAACAGGTTTGCAGCGTAACAATAACAGTCTATAGCGGGTATGGATACAGCTGTTGAGCGTGGAAACTTGTCCTAGCGGATATGCAGAGTAAACGTAGAAAGTCAATAACAGATAGGCATACCGCTATTCAGTAGAACAGTCTGTCCACAGGGAGATGCAGGAACTGCAGAGACGCTGGACGGCAGAGACGAGTGTAGGAACCACAGGTGAGTAGATCTGGTAATCGGAGTCCAGCTGAGGACACAAGCAGGAAACAGGAGACTGTAGCAGGTATGGAAACCAGCGATGAGTAGCACAGGGAATCCACAGGAATTGAAGACACTAGTAGTACACAGGAGATAGTAGCGGGTATGGAAACCAGCGACGAGTAGATCAGGAATCAGCAGGAAACTGAAGACACTAGTAGAACACAGGGAACACCTTCAGAGACTCACAGGGAATGAGACTCCAAGATCAGGCAATGAGGTAATGCACACAGATGCCTTAAATAGGGAGTTGCCTGATCAACCAATTTTGATTAAAAGCAACAGACACAAGAGTTTTTGGGTGCTGCGCATGCGCAGACCATCAGGATGGCGGACGGCTGCGGTTCAGGATAGGTGCCGGCAGGAAGGCTAGGGAGCCACGCACCAGCGCAGAGGCACTCACGGTCCGGTGAGTGACACAGATGACGTCCGTGCCTACTGTAAGTCCTGTGATGTGTGTCAGCGTCTTGGGCGCTCCAGAGCTTGTGCTCCCCTCAGGTCCTTGCCAATACATGGGGAAAGTTTTCAGCGAGTGTTTGTGGACATAGTAGGTCCCCTGCCTGTGCCCAGTAGATCAGGGAAGAGATACATCCTTACCGTGGTGGACTATGCTACCAGATATCCAGAGGCTGTAGCTCTGTCCTCCTTTACTGCGGAAAAGGTACCGGACGCGCTGCTAGGAGTATTTAGCAGAGTTGGGTTCCCTAGTGAGATTCTCACCGATCAAGGGACAGAGTTCATGAGTGAACTGGTCCAGTGTCTCTGGGCAAAGGGCGGAGTGCGGCCCCTACCATCCCTAGACTAACGGACTGTGAAGCACATGCTACGGGCATTTGTAACTTCGAAGGGGGGGGGGACTGGGATCACTACCTGCCGCACCTCCTGTTTGCTTGTCGGGAGGTGCCACAGGAGTCCACTGGTTTCTCCCCCTTTGAACTACTATATGGCCGTAAAGTCTGTGGGCCTCTTGACCTGTTCCGGGAGTCTTGGGAAGGGGTGCTACCCACCCAGGATGTCTCTGTGGTGGAGTATGTTTTGAAGCTCAGAGATCGGTTAGAGAATCTCATGGTGCTAGCGCATGTTAACCTAGCCGAAGCGCAGGTGAAACAGAAGAATTGGTATGATCAGGGCGTGCGTGCAGAATGTTTTAAGTAGGGCAGAAGGTCCTTGTTCTGATGTCCACTCGCCAGAACAAGCTCCAGGCTGCCTGGGCTGGACTGCACACATTCTCAAAACGCCTGAGTGATATGACTTACGTGGTGTAATTTGATAGCAAAGGTAGACGGCAGCGGACCTACCACATAAATATGTTGAAGGCATACCACAAGCGTGTGGAGTCGGTAGCAGCGGTTTGCTGCTTATCGACTAAGGAACCAGGAAGTGACCCAATTCCTGACCTCCTCACGGATGCCAGAGGGGAAGGTGATGTAGAGGACGTAGGCTGGGATGAGCAGTTGAGTGCACACAAGAGGGAGCAGCTTGAAGCAGTGCCGTGGGCGTCCTCCATTTTATTGGTTTCCAAGAAGGACAAAACAGCACGGTTTTGTGTAGACTACCGCCGTTTGAACGAGGTGAACGTGTCTGATGCCTATCCCCTGCTCTGAATTGACGCTCTGTTAGACGAGTTAGCTGGAGCAAAGTATATTTCCACATTTGACTTGAGCAAGGGATATTGGCAGATACCGCTGAACCCGAGGCTCAGGAACGGTCGGCATGCATCACCCCATTTGGCCTGTTCAAGTTTAAGTCCATGCCATTTGGGATGAAGAATGCGCCCGCCACCTTCCAGCGTGTGGTTGATTACCTGCTGGAAGTGTGTAAGGGCTTTGCTCAGGTATACTTGGATAACATTGCCATTTTCAGCAAATCTTGGGAGGACCATCTGAGACATGTAGGGCAAGTATTGGAGAAAATTTAGTGGGCAGGTCTGCCCATCAGAGCAGACAAGTGTCATATGGGGATGCCAGATGTGCAGTACCTGGGTCATCGTGTGGGAGGTAGGGTTAAGCCAGAACCAACTAAGGTAGAGGCAATCCGAGACTGGGCCCCGGCCCACAACCCAACGACAAGTACTGGCCATCTTAGGGACCTCAGGCTACTACTGATGTTTTGTCTCAAACTTTAGCACTGTAGCGAAGCCCCTGACAGATCTCACTAAGAAGAAACTCTCCAAAGTAGTTGACTGGACACCAGCTTGTGAGCTTGCACTTCAGTCGTTAAAGGAAGCCCTGGTTCATGCTCCAGTACTGTTTTTGCCTAATTATGACAAGGACTTTATTGTGCAAACTGATGCGTCACAGTATGGAGCAGTACTTAGCCAGGTGGGGCCAGATGGGCAGGAGAACCCTGTGGCCTATTTAAGCAGAAAACTGCTAAACCGGGAGGTGGGGTATGCCACAATTGAGAAGGAATGTTTGGCCATTGTGTGGGCAGTGAAAAAACTTCAACCTTATTTGTATGGACGACATTTTACTGTGGTGACTGATCATAATCCTTTAAAGTGGCTACAACGCACCTCACGCACCTTCAATATGTGTGAGGCAGCCTGAAAGTCCATTTATATTAGAGTAGCTGAGCTTAGAGAGTTTATACTAATTTGTAATCAAGTTAGTTTACAGTGCTGTATTTAAATGGATTGTTTGGAAAGTAGCTTGTGCTGGTTAGAATGACTGAAGTAATGTTTTTGAATGTGGAATCTGAATTGATAATGTTGTGAATAGTGAGTTATAGTTAATACTGTGCTTAATGGTTGCATATTTGCAGGAGTTTATGAGCACATGATTTAGCAGACAAAAGGTTGACTTTGTATAACTTCGACACACCCTTCCCCCTCTACTTGTTATGGCCACCATGCAGCCTACCTAATTTTGGAGTATACAGAGATAAAATACACTATGACTGATATGCATGTGGTCTTTAGATTATGTGACTCGATGTGATGGAGTTCATGGGATGAGAGTTAAGATGCCCCAATCCCCCTCCCCCAGCACACACACACACACAGTACAAGAGCACGTACACACACCCTTTACAATAAGTAAAACTGATTCAGACACACTCTAACAAACACACAATACAAACTGGTATACACCGATCAGCCAGATCATTTAAACCACTGACAAGTGGAGTGAATAGTGAAGCTGGCACACAAGGCTCCTTGTTGTACATGGGGAGTGAAGGCTAGCCCATCTCGTCCACTCCCAACAAACAGCTACTGTAGCACAAATTGAAAAAGTTAATGCTGACTATGATAGAAAGGGGTCAAAACACACAATACACCACAACTTGTTGTGTATGGGGCTGCGTAGCCACAGATCGATCAGAGTGCCCATGCTGACAAGTGAGCTCCAGAACTGGACCATGGAACTATAGAAGACAGGGGCCTGATCTGATGAATTTCAGTTTCTTTTCCATTATGTGGTCAGCCGGGTGTGTTTGTGTCATTTATCTGGGGAAGAGATCACACCAGGATGCACTATGTGGCGAAGGCAAACTAGCAGAGGCAGTGTGATGCTCTGCGCATTGTTCTGCTGGCAAAACCTTGTGGATGTTACTTTGACACGTACCACCTACCTAAACATTGTTACAGGATAATAATAATGGCACATTGCAAAAATGATTCAGGAATGGTTTGAGGAACATGAAAAAGAGTTCAAGGTGTTGACTTGGCCTTCAAAGTCCCCATATCTCAATCCAATCAAGCATCTGTAGGATGTGCTGGAAAAACAAGTCTGAGCCATGGATGACCCACTACGCAGCTTACAGGAGCTAAAGGATCTGCTGCTAAAGTCTTGGTGCCACAGGACACCTTCAGAGGTCTTTTGGAATCCATGCCTCGATGAATCAGAGCCATTTTTGCGGCACCAATGGGAGCTATTCAGGATTAGGCAGGTGGTTTTAATGCTGTGGCTAATCGCTGTATATACACCCTTACACACAATAGTTGACACACACAAACACATACTTGCTTTTATTGCATCGTGACGACCCATGTCAGGAACATGGCGTATAGGGACACCCCTTTCCTAATGCCCTGTCGACAGAACAATCAGGGGTATGTGTAGGAGTGGTTTGTCACTAGAGTTACCACATGCGATTTATACTTTGACTTTGCATAAAGTACTGACACGTACTGCAAGATGGGGAAAGTGTCATGTATTTTGACTGTATGAGAACATCCACATGCCCGCTTACACCGACACCTAGCCATGGAGGCTACAGCCCTGTTCAACCAGTTTGCATAATTTCAACAAGTTTGATCCCCCTTTAAAGTAGTTCTTTATGCAGAATTTCACCCCCAAGCAGTTCCGATCTTTCATTATGGCTGGTTCAGCCATTAGGCACGCAACACAGTCTCGAGTTCCGAGCACCCGGCATGTCTGTATAAATCTCATCAGGTGTTTCTCCACAGCCTGGACCTCCTCTCTGTTCCAGGATTTCCTTCGCACTTCTTTGCAACCTGAAAGGAAGTCAAGTGGTCCATTATAGCTCTGCAAAACACAGAGAAGGCAAAGTTCTTCTGCCTAGCAAAACTGTGTGCTACACTTACCTGTGGAAACCATAGCTGGGCACTGGTCCCGTGTTGCCAGGTCCATACACCCTCTCTCTTCTGACGTGGATGTGTCGACTAAAAACCCTGGCCACTTGTCCCTCTGGCATGGGGGATTGCTCATCATCCAACAAGTCGCTCTGTAGCTGGACTGGTTATGAATAGAAACAGATATGTAAATGACCCAGGTAAAAGTCAAAAGTCAGACACCAGATTTTCCACTTACCATACGGAATCAATGTGCATCTCGTCCAAATTCTTGCCTATGAGCTCAGCCAGTCTGCCACTCTCGAGAGCCATTAACAGTTTGCTGATCTTGGCGAGTTGGATGGTACCTTCTGGGAGGCAGTAATACTGCCGGTGCACTCTGATGTCGGGCCAAAGGAAGTCTGCCAACTGATCCAGTTCTGTGTTGTTTAGGTTGTGGACCTTTTGAGAGAGTGGTAACGTACTTTTGAAGCTTTGCGTGTGGGGATGTTTGGCTCCACACTCTCGAGCAAACAGTCATATGCAATAGGAGCCTCTGAAGTGTCACAAGGCAGCTAGTCTGGAAAACATGTAGACATTTTGGATATCCACTCCACATTCTTCATGTTTCTCTGCGTGAAGATCCATTGCAGCTTTCATAGCTAGTGTCAGCAAGATGGGGACTTTTCTCCCTCGTTTCCTGAGATTTCAATGCGAGTGAAGTGCCGGCAGACCTTCCTCTGAAACTCAGTAAGCGCTAAGGCCACATCTTCGTGAAGATCCGAAGTGTCTCTTGAGGAGAAAGTAGTCAGCAACATTGTGGAACCTTCTCCTTTGCTCCTTCGATTAAACAAGATCACCTGAGTTAGGGTGACTTTTGCAAGCAGTGCCCAGTGGTTAACTGGTGGAAACTGGTAGATTCGGTGGAAAGTCTACTTCAGTATTTTTGCTGCTTCTCATGGAGGTACAAGTGCATCTTTACCACATTTTCCATGAAAGATAAGAGCTGAGGCATGTTCCACTTGGACTCCTTAAAAGTTTTCAAGGCAGCCAATGAGATCAACTCATACCATCTTGCCTCATATATCTTCCTGAAGTTTTGTGTGTTTTGAACAGCCGCAGTACAGTCCTCCATCATAGCTTGGCACTCCACAATGCTTGCTATCTTTTGCAGGCCATGTCCGACCTTGAGTGCCAGCGAGGGCATCTTAAATGTACCTGTCTTGTCATAGCCAGCAACCAGCTTTACAATGTCTACTATGTGCATAAAGTTTGATCCTCTACAAAAGAGTAGCTCTTCTGGCTTGTAGCAGTAGCATGCCCATTTCTCTAAGCTTCTGACAAATGTACTTGTGCCTGCCAACATCTGAACTGACCTGGTTGAAAAGATGCAGCCCCATCTGCATGATGCATCGGTCATTTTTGACCTTGAATATTCTGGGTCATGTCACTCAAGAGCTTCCAAAAGCCACCACTGATGTCAGGTGGAACAGGCTGAGCAAAGGCACTCAGTGACTGGACTCTGTTCTTGACAGGTGTGAGTTTCTTGCCCCTTCGGTTTAGCTTGCATCTCTTCATGTGTCGCCACAGATATTTCCTTGCAAACAAGCCTTGGCAGGCTGCACAGTGCATGAAGCCTTTGGCATCCATCTCTTTGCCTGAAAGTTTGCACAGGACTAGAATTCCATGTCCTGTACTCATTACCTCGGCGTTGTGTGCTAAGTTGCCCCTATTGCAAAGATATGCCAAGTGCATGCACCTTTATTTCGAGTGCTTGTGGAATTGCATCGCCCGGGCTACTTCACTCTCATTGCGGTGAACATGCTCCATGTGCCAGACTATTTTTGAGAAGAGATTCTCACAGTACAGACATTTCGGTATAGGCTTTGGAGCCATCACTGTTTCGACATCACGGATATCGTTTTGACAGATACCACATCGTCTCTCTGACCCTCTGTGTTTAAAATGCTACTGCCAGCAGGTTGGGAATGGACCTGTGTAGAACACATCCCTGGGTATCTGCACTGGAGGGCAATGGGGCACCACCGCTGGTGTCTGAACCGCTTTCTTCTGAAGCCTCAGGGGCATACTCATCTCCACTGCTCTCCAGGCTATAATCTGAGTCTCCGTTGGGTTCTGTCATGCTCCACTGTTCCCACTTTACTTTCAGCAGCAGAGGGATGCGACCATTTCTTTATCCCCGTCAAGTGTAAAATGCGTGGATATGCTAAACGTGCCTGGCTGTGAATGACCTCCAGCAGTGGCGAGCACACACACACACACACACTCTCCCCTCCACATCGGACACACGCACACTGTTGTTCCTACAAAGTGACTCGCGGGGCCATGCCAGATTTTTATGTTGAGAATATCAGCAAGGTCCCATGCATTGATTACCATTGGGAGCTTTGTGGGGACCTCAATTTTTGTCCCCACTATGACTCAGGTCCCCACAGTGTTGGTGTATAAACTGGTCAATGTCCCCAGAAACATATGAATGCAAGTACACACAGATAATAACTTATTTATTTATAAAACAAACAATGATTGTAATCCTATTAACATCTATGCTATACCATAGTGTTATTTGTTTACTGTATTGTTTCAGTTATACCATGTAGTGTCTTGTTGTTTTCCCTCTATTCTGCGCTGTGGACTTCATGTGGCACCCTATAAATAAAGGTTATTAATAATAATAATCCAGCTATGCTAACTGTTATGAGCCGCGGCGGTGACCAGCCGCCGCGACTCTCCTACCTGCGTCCCGGACGTCGCTATGGCGACCGGAACATCACTTACGCCTATTATTAGAAGTTTCCTGGCTTCTGTGCTCCAGTCTGCTGACCTGCTAGTTCCTGTTCCTGTATTCTGATACCACTACTGACTCCCTGTGTATGACCCTTGGCTTTGAATTGGACTTCGCTCGTGTTTCCTGTGACCCTGATCTCTGGCCTGTTTACCGGTTCTGCTATTCGCCTGTGACCCCTGACCTCAGCTTGTTTACCGATACTGTTGTCTGCTGCCGGCCCTTGACCTCTGCGTGGACCTGACTCTTCTTGCCTGGGTTCTCCCCAGCCGGTACACACTTCATGACCCTCTGTCAGTCTGTGGCCCAGTCTGTCCCCACCATCAGGGGCTCCAGTGAACACCTGATTGGCAGAGTAGATTCCGGGTTGTGTTGTGCCGGCTGGAGGGGTTCCTAACATTATAACCGGCCCACTCACGGAGACGAGGTTGGAATGGATGCAAGTGGATCCACACCGTCTCCGGCACAAGCCCTAGCAGCCCATGTTGAGTCCTTGTATCAGATGATCCAGGGATTGGCTGAGCGTCTGTCTGTTCAAGAAGAAGCCACAAAAATTTCACAACCCACTTCAAGTTCCGTCTGTGAACCTAAGATGAATTTGCCGGATCGCTTCTCTGGAAATAGGTCCCTGTTTCGGAATTTCAGGGAGAGCTGCAAGCTCTATTTCCGGTTGAGACCCCGCTCCTCCGGGTCAGAGCATCAAAGAGTCGGGATTATCATTTCCCTCCTACAAGGTGACCCCCAGTCCTGGGCCTTTTCTTTGCCACAGACCAGTCCTGCCATGCAGTCCATAGACGCTTTCTTTGAGGCATTGGGTCTACTATATGATGACCCAGATCGAGTGGCCTCCGCGGAAGCTCATCTACGGGCCTTGAAACAAGGCCGGCGGTCAGCAGAAGAATACTGCGCTGAATTCCGTAGATGGTCACCTGATAGTGGATGGAATGATCCCGCCTTACGTAGTCAGTTCCGTCTCGGCTTATCGGAACAGATCAAAGACTCTTTGGTGCAATACCCATCTCCTACATCTCTGGAGGATCTGATGCACCTCTCCATTAAAATGGACAGGAGGTTTAAAGAGCGGAAAACCGAAAAGGAGACATCATCATCTCCATCCACCTTCGTTCCTGTTTCCACGGATGGTGAGGAACCTATGCAATTAGGGGCATATCTTCTTTCCCCTGAGGAAACAGTCAGGAGACAATCACATGGCCTATGTCACTATTGTGGCACAAAAGGCCACTACTCCCGTTTCTGCCCAAATAAGCCAGGGAAAAAGCATGCCTAGGGAACGAGGGGAGAGTTCACCTAGGTCTGCAGATTGTTTCCCCGAAAAATGCTGTTTTGATTCCTGCACAGCTCACCTTCAGTGCCTTTTCTGTGAAACTATCGGCCTTCATCGACAGTGGAGCTGCTGGCAACTTCCTTGACATCGAGTTTGCCTGTTCTGCTGGGATTCCGCGGATTAAACTCCAATCTGCCATTAAAGTATGTGGTTTAGACGGTAGTCCGTTGCCAGGCGGCAAGATTACTTGGGAGACCCCACCACTACAGTTGAACATTGGCGCTCTCCATTAGGAATCCATAGTCTTCCGTCTTATCGAATGTCCATCAGTTCCTTTAATTCTGGGCCACCCCTGGCTATTCCGTCATAACCCCGTCATGGATTGGGTAAAAGGAGAAATTGTCCAGTGGAGCCCTCATTGTACACAGTCTTGCTTGACACTACCTCTGCGTATGGTTCAGTCTACTTTGGAGCAGCTCCCTTCACAGTATCATGACTACCGGGATGTTTTCTCTAAAAATGCTGCTGACACTCTACCACCGCACCGGGACTTCGACTGTGCAATTGAGCTCATTCCGCGCTCTATATTACCCAAGGGACGCTTGTACTCTCTCTCTGGTCCTGAGACCAAATCCATGCAAGAGTATATTGACGAAAACTTGGAGAAAGGCTTCATCAGGCCATCCAAGTCCCCAGTAGGAGCAGGGTGCTTCTTTGTGTCCAAGAAGGACGGCGGACTCAGACCCTGTATCGATTATCGAGGGCTGAACCTTATTACGGTTAAGAACACCTATCCCCTTCCCCTCATCTCCGTACTTTTTGATCAACTGAGAGGGGCAACGATCTTCACAAAAATTGATCTTCGTGGAGCTTATAATCTCATACGTATTAGAGCAGGTGATGAGTGTAAGACGGCATTCAACACGCTCTCGGGCCACTACGAATATCTGGTCATGCCGTTTGGCCTTAGTAACTCACGTAACACCTCATTAATCAAACCATCAGGGGCTTCAGTGAACACCTGATTGGCAGAGTAGATTCCGGGTTGTGTTGTGCCGGCTGGAGGGGTTCCTAACACTAACAGAGTAGATCGTTTTTGTATATTATACTTTGTTCTACTGAAACATATAAGTGGTATAATTAGAATGTTAAGTATACAAAACATTTTAAATGAAGCTACATCTTGCGTGCAGTCTTTCTTGAAAATATAAGCATAAGCTATTCTAGAAATATTGGTCCTGTGGATTTGATGCAGAATAGTGTTAGGAACTCCCAAGTCAGTACAGTGAAACTCGGGAACTACTCAGAAGGCCAGGTGTTCGCTGGAGCCCCTAGTGGTGGGGACAGACTGGGCTGCGGGCCGACCGAGGGTCGAGTAGCGTATACTGACTTAAAGGAGATTCCCAGAAGTGGAGTGATTGGTAGACTGTAGTATAAGAGAAATCCAAGGTCCAAAGGTCACAGGCACAGATGCAATATCCAAGGGCAAGCGAAGGGTCAAACTCACAAGCAGAGAAGCAAAA
Organism: Mixophyes fleayi; assembly: GCF_038048845.1. Taxonomy (NCBI): domain Eukaryota; kingdom Metazoa; phylum Chordata; class Amphibia; order Anura; family Limnodynastidae; genus Mixophyes; species Mixophyes fleayi. The sequence goes on along the minus strand of NC_134402.1, from coordinate 208,438,842 downwards.
TCCGAATTCCAGGCAAAAGGTCAAGGTCAGAAGAGAAGGGTCACAGGTCCAATAACAAGCAGGGGTCAAACACGGGTGGTCAAATCTAAGGTAGCAGGAACCTAAACGGATAGTACAAGCAGGCAGCAGGACTGAGGACAGAACGCTATAACCATCAGTGAGGCTGCAGACCTCACTGCCTTAAATAGTACAGATGGCCAATCAGAACCCAGTTCAGAATGTGTCCTCAGCTGCAGTATAATGGATATGCAGAGCCTGCAGCCAATCATGTCTAGAGAGTGCCAGCAATAATGAAGCCAAAATCAGCCTTGGTTGGCTGAACTTGAGAGACATGCAGGGCTGGCCCTACCTACACTTATGCGCACGCACCCGGCTGTTTGACAGCTGGCCGGGCGCGGAGTCAGTGAGACCAAGGCGTCCCGGTTGTTGCCCAGGCAACCGGGACACAGAAACCGGAAGTGACGCCCTGGTTGCCGTAGCAACAGGAGAGTCGCTGCGGTGCCCGGAGCGCCGCGACCACTAACAGTACCCCCCCCTTGAGGAGGGGTCAAGGAACCCTGACATCCAGGCTTCGTGGGCAGCTTCTTGAAAAATTCTTTAACGAGTTTTCCAGCGTGGAGACGCCTCTGCGGTATCCAACATCGCTCCTCAGGGCCATAACCCTTCCAATGAACGAGGAATTGGACTTGACCTTGAACCCTCCTAGAATCAAGGATTTTTTCAATAGCATATTCGTGGTCTCCGTTCACCATCAGAGGCCTGGGCCTGTTAGAGAGAGACCGATTAAACTTGCTGGGAGCAGCGACTTTCTTCAGAAGTGAACAATGAAAGGTCGCAGGTATTTTTAAGGAAGTGGGTAGTTTCAATCTAAATGCCACTGGATTAATTTTCCTCTCAATTGGGAACGGTCCGATGTATCGGGGCCCCAGCTTCCTACAAGGTTGCCGCAACTTGATGTTCCGTGTGGATAACCAAACGTGATCCCCCACTTTCAATGAACAGGGTCTACGGTGACGGTCAGCGAAGATCTTGGATTTTCGGGAAGCTTGACCTAGTGCAGCGTGCACCTTTTTCCAGACGGACCTTAGCCTGGCCGTAAAAGCAGGCGTTCCGGAATCCCCACAGGGAACAGTAGTAGAGAATGAATTGGATTTTGGGTGAAACCCGAAGTTGCAGAAAAACGGGGACGTGTGAATAGTGGAATGGCAAGAATTATTGTACGCAAATTATGCCCAGGGCAAAAGAGAGGACCAATTATCGTGAAATTTAGACACATAAATGCGCAAAAACTGTTCCAGAGCTTGGTTCGTCCTCTGTCTGTCCATTCGACTGAGGATGCTATGCTGAAGACAGACTGATAGAGATACCGATGGACTTACAAAAGGCTTTCCAAAACCGGGCAATAAACTGGGATCCTCGATCTGATACTATATCTTCAGGAGTCCCATGAAGACGAAAAATATGCGTCAAGAACAAGATGGCCAGGGTCCTGGCATCCGGTAGCTTGGGGAAAGATATAAAATATGCCATCTTACTGAACCGATCGACAACTACCAGGATGGTGTTATGTCCTGCGGATACTGGTAGGTCAACAATGAAATCCATCGACAGATGGGTCCAAGGCCTGCTCGGCGCCGGCAAGGGTAACAATAGCCCAGAAGGACGGTTCCTATCGGTCTTGTTTTTAGCACACTCAGGACAAGCCCGAACATAATTCTCCACATCGTCTGACAAAGTGGGCCACCACAACCAACGAGAAAGAACCTCAATAGTCCTACGGATTCCCGGATGGCCAGCAGAGCAGTTGTTGTGACCTTCAATGAGAACAGATTTCCTTAAATGGACGGGGACAAATAATTTGTTGACCGGTGTCTAAACTGGAGCGATTCTCTGGAAGCGCCGGATAGTTGCTCCTAGATCCTGGGTGAGACCAAGATGAACAGCAGTTGTAGGAACAATAGACAACTGGTCCGGAGACTGAGGATGATGGGCCAAAAAACTTCGGGACAAGGAATCGGCCTTAGTATTTTTAGAACCTGGACGGAATGTAATAATGAAGTTAAATCTGGTGAAAAATAAGGCCCAGCGGGCCTGCCTAGGATTCAGAGTTTTAGCGGTCTGAATGTATTGGAGGTTTTTATGGTCCATGAAGATGGTGATGGTATGGGTAGCTCCCTCTAACCAATGTCGCCATTCCTCCAGTGCCAACTTAATGGCCAACAATTCACGATTGCCGACATCATAATTACATTTGGCAGCTAAAATTTTTTTAGAAAAGAATGCACAAGGATGTAATTTTTTGCTCCTTGGGTCTTTTTGAGAGAGGATAGCGCTAGCACCGATATCAGAAGCGTCCACCTCTACAATGAACGGAAGTTCCAGATCAGGATGTCTCAGCACTGAAGCAGAAATGAAAGCGGCTTTGAGTGCCGAGAAACTCGCCAATGCCTCCGAAGGCCACTTCGCTGGGTTAGCTCCCTTTCGAGTGAGAGCAGTGATAGGAGCCACTAATGAGGAAAAAGAGTCAATAAACCTACGGTAATAATTTGCGAATCCGAGGAACCTCTGTATCGCCTTCAGATTAGTAGGGAGGACCCAATCCTGGATTGCTTGAACTTTGGCAGGGTCCATTGCGAATCCTGACGAGGAGATGATATATCCCAGGAATGACACGGTGCCCACCTCAAATTTACATTTCTCCCTTTTTGCATACAGGTGATGTTCCCGTAATTTCAGCAGAACTTGGCGAACATGCTGACGGTGCTGAAGTAAAGACTCAGAGTAGATTAAAATATCTTCCACATACAATACTACTGTTTTACCCAGGAACTCTCGTAAAACGTTGTTGATCAGGTCCTGAAAAACCGCCGGAGCGTTGCATAATCCGAATGGCATCACGAGATATTCATAATGTCCCGACTGGGTATTGAAGGCAGTCTTCCATTCATCCCCTTTCTTGATTCGAATAAGATTGTACGCCCCTCTGAGGTCAATCTTCGAAAATATAGTGGCAGATTTTAATTGATCAAACAACACCGAAATCAATGGTAACGGGTACATATTCTTAATAGTGATGTTATTCAGTCCACGGAAATCGATGCATGGTCTAAGACTGCCATCTTTTTTTGACACGAAAAAACAACCTGCGCCTACGGGAGATTTAGAAGGACATATAAATCCTTTTTTCAGGTTTTCCTCCACGTATAGCTCCATGGCCTGAGTCTCTGGAATGGACAAGGAATATAACCGCCCTTTGGGCAACTTGGAACCTGGGACTAAATCAATGGCGCAGTCATACTCTCGATGTGGTGGAATGGAATCAGCTTTTCTTTTGCAGAACACATCAGAGAAGTCCTGGTAGGGTACCGGCAACAAGTCTGGACTAGGCTGTAAGATTCTAAGCGGCAGGGTCAAGCAAGACGTGGAACACTCGGGACTCCAACGAGTAATCTCTCCACTTTTCCAGTTGATAAGGGGATAATGACTGCGAAGCCAGGGATACCCCAATATCAAAGGAGCAGAGGGACAACTAATAAGATAGAAGGAGAGCTCCTCTGTATGGAGAACTCCTACAGACAACCGAACCATTGGAGTCCTTCCCCCAGGCAAGGGGTTACCATCCAAACCACACGTGGTGATGCTTGATCCTAACTTGATATGCGGAATATCAAGCGTCTGAGCCAAATGTATATCCAGGAAATTACCAGCCGCACCACTGACAAGAAAAGCTTTCAGGTCCATGGATCTCCCACGGAAAGTTAGACGTCCAGGGACTAATAAAGAGTTTTCTGAAGAGGTAATCTGAAGACCCAAGCGCACCTCTTCACCTGCACTTAGGCTTTGGAGTTTCCCGGCTTATTGGGACATGAGCGAACTAAGTGGCCTGGTTGACCACAATACATACACAGGCCTAGTGAGCGTCTTCTGGAGCGCTCCTCCGGAGGCAAGCGGTAAGCGCCCAATTGCATGGGTTCAAAGGAATCGGGCAAAGTGTTATCGGAACTAGTGAAAACATCCATCGGAACAGAGGACTCCGGTTCAGCCTTCCTCTCTCTGATCCGACGATCAATTTTTATGACAAGTTGCATCAAGTTCTCCAGCGTGTCGGATATCGGATACTGGACTAAGGAATCCTTAATCTGCTCGGTAAGTCCTAAGCGAAATTGACTTCGCAATGCTGGGTCGTTCCAGGCGCTATCAGTGGACCATGGCTGAAATTCCGCACAATACTCTTCCGCTGAGCGACGTCCTTGCCTTAGCGTACGGAGATGAGCCTCAGCTGAGGCTACCCTGTCCGGGTCATCGTACAATAACCCTAGAGCTTGAAAAAAGGCATCCACAGACTGTAAGGCTGGACTTGTGGAAGGCAAGGAGAAGGCCCAAGACTGAGGGTTGCCCTGGAGTAATGAGATGATGATCCCTACCCTCTGTTGTTCGGAACCAGAGGAACGTGGTTTCAGACGAAAGTACAACTTGCAGCTCTCTTTGAAATTACGGAAGGCTGGCCTGCTTCCAGAGAATCGGACAGGCAAATTCATCTTAGGCTCCGGTGTGTCACCAGCTGGAACTTGCTGGAGCTGCCGGCCTCTGAAAGCCTCTTCTTGGACTGCCAGGCACTGGGATAAGGTCTGCACCACTTGGGAAATCGCCTGTATCTGGTTGGCCAGAATCTGGGCTGGGGACAGATTCGACTCCTCTCCGTCCATGGCCGTATGATACCAATCTTCCTGGCCGGTTATAATGTTAGGAACTCCCAAGTCAGTACAGTGAAACTCGGGAACTACTCAGAAGGCCAGGTGTTCGCTGGAGCCCCTAGTGGTGGGGACAGACTGGGCTGCGAGCCGACCGAGGGTCGAGTAGCGTATACTGACTTAAAGGAGATTCCCAGAAGTAGAGTGATTGGTGGACTGTAGTATAAGAGAAATCCAAGGTCCAAAGGTCACAGGCACAGATGCAATATCCAAGGGCAAGCGAAGGGTCAAACTCACAGGCAGAGAAGCAAAATCCGAATTCCAGGCAAAAGGTCAAGGTCAGAAGAGAAGGGTCACAGGTCCAATAACAAGCAGGGGTCAAACACGGGTGGTCAAATCTAAGGTAGCAGGAACCTAAACGGATAGTACAAGCAGGCAGCAGGACTGCGGACAGAACGCTATAACCGGCAGTGAGGCTGCAGACCTCACTGCCTTAAATAGTACAGATGGCCAATCAGAACCCAGTTCAGAATGTGTCCTCAGCTGCAGTATAATGGATATGCAGAGCCTGCAGCCAATCATGTCTAGAGAGTGCCAGCAATAATGAAGCCAAAATCAGCCTTGATTGGCTGAACTTGAGAGACATGCAGGGCTGGCCCTACCTACACTTATGCGCACGCGACCAGCTGTTTGACAGCTGGCCGGGCGCGGAGTCAGTGAGACCAAGGCGTCCCGGTTGTTGCCCAGGCAACCGGGACACAGAAACCGGAAGTGACGCCCTGGTTGCCGTAGCAACGGCCGGGACGTCACTAGGAGCAGCAGGCTCCGGGCACCGCCGCGACCACTAACAAATAGTAAATATATTCCTTGGTTTAAACCAGAATTTCCTTTGCTAGGAGTTTGTTGACTCTGATAGTCATATGTTATTAAATGGACATCACAACATTTGCCAGACTATTAGGCCCCCTTTCCCCTTTAACATAATGCCATCTTGAGATGGCTTTAGTATGCAGCTAAAAGCATGGTAAATCACGAAACATTGAAGTCCTCACAGAGTTATATGGGGACTGTGGTAACAAACAAAAAGTATGTTATTGCCGGAGAAATCTTCATAAATCCTTCATAAATTGAGTGAAGTTCTGCGATAGTCAGCTGTTTTCTTCCGATTTTTGTGCTACAGTTTGTTTAATAGACTCCGCAAACTGCCAAGTTACAAATTTCACATAAGCATAGAATATAAAAAGTTGTATGCAAAGGTTTGGAAATACCTGCATGTTTCCCTGAATGTCTAAGTAAAAATAAGTTAACACAACTTGTGCAGGTACAGACTTAAACATGACATACTTCCTGCACATTATAATTCACAAATACTATTTGCTTAATTTAACATATTGGAAAAGATTGTCATTTTGAAAAATTTTACCAACCACTTTTTAAGTTTCTTCACAAAATCTGGGACATTTTCTTAATGGATTTCAAGATTTTGTTGAAACTAGTCATCTCTCCACACTGACAATTTATCATACTTGCCAACTCTCCCTGAATGTCAGGGAGACTCCCTGAAATAGGGGTGATCTCCCTCACTCCCTGAAGAGTTTGGCATTCTCCCTGATGCTGAGCTAGTACAAGACGTGGTTGGCTACACCATCTGTGGCATGATGACACAGTTCAGAAATTGTGTCCTATGTCCATGTATTGATGCCTATATATTGCGTCATCCTAGCCCTGCCCCCTATTGTAATTTGCCAAAACTGTGACAAGTGTTTAGGGGGCAAGGCCATAATGATGCGATTTGCCAAGCTCCACCCCCGCAAGCCCAACTCCCCCGGGATCTCCCTGAAGCCAACGAGGAAAACTTGGCAAGTATGCAATTTATCCTGTGACATTGCCACACAAGTCCAAATCAAATGTTTCACCTGTTTTTCTCCATATGTATCTTTTGTGGTTGTGGACAAAAAGTTAAATCTTAGTTTCATCAGTCCCTGGCAGTTTGATAGAAAAAGATTCTGATTTATCGATGCATTGTTTTGCATATACTACTAGACATTGACTTTAGTTAACTGACAACTCAATGCAGGTCCTTTTTGTAAGCAATGCTGTATTGGTGAGCACAACTCCAGTGTCAATTAAACAATTCTGCAAGACCTTTGTCTTAAAGATATTACCTTGATTTCAGTAGTTCTTCATAGCTTTGACTTGTGGTAGTTGAAATTCCATACCATAAACTAGAGATGAGCGCACTCGGATTTCGTGAATCCGAGCCCACCCGAACGTTTCCGATCCGAGTCGGATCCGAGACAAAGGCTCGGAGTCATAATCCCACTGTCGGATCTCGCGATACACGGATCCTATAAATTCCCCGCTAGTCGCCGCCATCTTCACTTGGGCATTGATCAGGGTAGAGGGAGGGTGTGTTAGGTGGTCCTCTGTCCTGGTAGATCTCGTGCTGTGCTGTTTAGTTCTGTGCTGTGCTGTGCTGTGCTGTGTTCTGCAGTATCAGTCCAGTGGTGCTGTGTCCTGTGCTCTGTGCTTCTAAGGGCATAGTTATTTCCCCATTATTCCCAAGTGTTTAAAAATTTAAAAAAAACTTATAAAAAAAAAAAAGTAATTTATAACAAAATTTGCAAAACCAATCCAGCAGTATAAGTCCATTGGTACTGCAATATTACCAAGTTCACACATTCTGCAGTATCTTGTGCTACATATAATGGAGACCAAAAATTTGGAGGATAAAGTAGGGAAAGATCAAGACCCACTTCCTCCTAATGCTGAAGCTGCTGCCACTAGTCATGACATAGACGATGAAATGCCATCAACGTCGTCTTCCAAGCCTGATGCCCAATCTCCTAGTACAGGGCATGTAAAATCCAAAAAGCCCAAATTAAGTAAAAGTAGCAAAAAGAGAAACTTAAAATCATCTGCGGAGAAACATAAAGTTGCCAATATGCCATTTACGACACGGAGTGGCAAGGAACGGCTTAGGCCCTGGCCCGTGTTCATGACTAGTGGTTCAGCTTCACCCAAGGATCTTAGCCCTTCCCCTCCCCCCCCTACAAAAAATTGAAGAGAGTTATGCTGTCAGCAACAAAACAGCAAACAACTCTGCCTTCTAAAGAGAAATTATCACAAATCCCCAAGGCGAGTCTAAGGGTGTTGGTGGGTGTCAAGCCTGACCTTCCCATCACTGTACGGGAAGAGGTGGCTCGGGAGGAGGCTATTGATGATGTAGCAGGCGCTGTGGAGGAACTTGATGATGAAGATCGTGATGTGGTTATTGAAAATGAGGCACCAGGGGGGCAAACAGCTGATGTCCATGGGATGAAAAAGCCCATCGTCATGCCTGGTCAGAAAACCAAAAAATGCACCTCTTCGGTCTGGAGTTATTTTTATCCAAATCCGGACAACCAATGTATGGCCATATGTAGCTTATGTAAAGCTCAAATAAGCAGGGGTAAGGATCTTGCCCACCTAGGGACATCCTCCATTATACGTCACCTGAATAACCTTCATAGTTCAGTGGTTAGTTCAGGAACTGGGGCTAGGACCGTCATCGGTACAGGGACACCTAAATCCCGTGGTCCAGTTGGATACACACCAGCAACACTTTCCTCGTCAACTTCCTCCACGATCTCCATCAGATTCAGTCCTGCAGCCCAAGTCAGCAGCCACACTGAGTCCTCTTCAATACGGGATTCATCCGAGGAATCCTGCAGCGGTACGCCTACTACTGCCACTGCTGCTGTTGCTGCTGTTAGTCGGTCATCTTCCCAGAGGGGAAGTCGTAAGACCGCTAAGTCTTTCACAAAACAATTGACCGTCCAACAGTCGTTTGCCATGACCACAAAATACGATAGTAGTCACCCTATTGCAAAGCGTATAACTGCGGCTGTAACTGCAATGTTGGTGTTAGACGTGCGCCCGGTGTCCGCCATCAGTGGAGTGGGATTTAGAGGGTTGATGGAGGTATTGTGTCTCCGGTACCAAATCCAGTCGAGATTCCACTTCACTAGGCAGGCGATGCCAAAAATGTACAGAGAAGTACGATCAAGTGTCCTCAGTGCTCTAAAAAATGCGGTTGTACCCACTGTCCACTTAACCACGGACATGTGGACAAGTGGTTCTGGGCAAACGAAGGACTATATGACTGTGACAGCCCACTGGGTAGATGCATCCCCTTCCACAGCAACAGCAACAGCTGCATCAGTAGCAGCATCTACAAAATGGCTGCTCGTGCTAAGGCAGGCAACATTGTGTATTACAGGCTTTAATAAGAGGCACAACGCTGACAAAATATTAGAGAAACTGAGGGAAATTATCTCCCAGTGGCTTACCCCACTTAGACTCTCATGGGGATTTGTGGTGTCAGACAATGCCAGTAACATTGTGCGAGCATTAAATATGGGCAATTTCCAGCACGTCCCATGTTTTGCCCACACCATTAATTTGGTGGTGCAGCATTACCTCAAGAGTGACAGGGGTGTGCAGGAGATGCTTGCGGTGGCGCGCAAAATTGCTGGACACTTTCGGCTTTCAGCCAGTGCCTACCGCAGACTAGAGGCACATCAAAAAACCATGAACCTGCCCTGCCATCACCTCAAACAAGAGGTTGTGACACGCTGGAACTCCACCCTCTATATGCTGCAGAGGATGGAGGAGCAGCAAAAGGCCATTCAGGCCTACACAGCCACCTACGACATAGGCAAAGGAGTGGGGATGCACCTGAGTCAAGCGCAGTGGAGACTGATTTCCGTGTTGTGCAAGGTTCTCCAGCTGTTTGAACTTGCCACACGAGAAGTCAGTTCCGACACTGCCAGCTTGAGTCAGGTCATTCCCCTGATCAGGCTGTTGCAGAAGCAGCTGGAGAAAGTGAGGGAGGAGCTGGTAAACCATTGCGATTACACCAAGCATGTAGCTCTTGTGGATGTAGCCCTTCGCACGCTTTGCCAGGATCCGAGGGTGGTCACTCTTTTAAAGTCAGAGGAATACATTCTGGCCACCGTGCACGATCCTCGGTTTAAAGCGTATGTTGTGTCTCTGTTTCCGGCGGACACAAGTCTACAGCGGTGCAAAGACCTGCTGGTCAGGAGATTGTCCAAGTAGACATGTCAGACAGTCCATATTCTTACTGGCAGGAAAAAAAGCCAGTTTGGAAGCCCCTGTACAAACTGGCTCTATTTTACCTGAGTTGTCCCCCCTCCAGTGTGTACTCGGAAAGAGTTTTTAGTGCAGCGGGGAACCTGGTCAGTGAGCGGCGAAGGAGGTTGCTTCCGCACAACGTTGAAAAAATTATGTTTATAAAAATGAATAATCAATTCCTCAATGAAGTACAGCACTGCCCTCCAGATAGTACAGAGGGACCTGTGGTTGTGGAGTCCAGCGGGGACGAATTGATAATGTGTGAGGAGGAGGAAGTACACACTGTAGGGGGAGAGGAATCAGAGGTTGAGGATGAGGACGACATCTTTCCTCAGTAGAGCCTGTTTAGTTTGTACAGGGAGAGATGAATTGTTTTTTTGGTGTGGGGGCCCAAACAAACCAATCATTTCAGCCACAGTTGTTTGGTAGGCCCTGTCGCTGAAATGATTGATTTGTTATAGTGTGCATGTCCTATTTCAACAACATAAGGGTGGGTGGGAGGGCCTAAGGACAATTCCATCTTGCAACTCTTTTTTTGGCATTATGTGACCATTCAACAGTCGTTTGCCATGTTCAAAAAGTAAAACAAAATGTCTACAAATTCAAAAAATTAAACCAAAAGTAAAATGCCCTGTCATTATTTAAAACAAGAGGTATTGACGTGCTAGAATTACTGTAGTGTTTATATGTTATAAACACTACACTTGGAAGTTGGAGGAGGTATTGTGGCCCCGGTACCAAATTTTGTACCGGGGCCACTCCACTATGCAGTCCAGATAGAGGTGTATCAGATATAAAACAACGTTGACTGTTGCTGCAAAATTTTTAAATAATATTGTGGGGAACACTACACTATGCAGTCCATAAACTTTTTTGGTGGAATTCAGACCCGTGGAGGGTTTTTTAATTATATTGTAGGGACCACTCCTCTACGCAGTCCAGATACATTTTTTGGTGCAATTCAGACCCGTGGAGGGTTTTTTAATTATATTGTAGGGACCACTCCTCTACGCAGTCCAGATACATTTTTTGGTGCGATTCAGACCAGTTGAGGGTTTTTAAATTATATTGTGTAGACCACTCCTCTACGCAGTCCAGGTACAATTTTTGGTGTAATTAAGACCAGTTGATGGTTTTCTTATTATATTGTGGTGACCACTCCTCTACGCAGTCCAGGTACAATTTTTGGTGTAATTAAAACCAGTTGATGGTTTTCTTATTATATTGTGGTGACCACTCCTGTACGCAGTCCAGGTACATTTTTTGGTGCGATTCAGACCAGTTGATGGTTTTCTTATTATATTGTGGTGACCACTCCTCTACGCAGTCCAGGTACAATTTTTGGTGTAATTAAGACCAGTTGATGGTTTTCTTATTATATTGTGGGGACCACTCCACTACGCAGTCCAGAAATATACCTCGTTGCAACGTTTTGGATTAATAACAATATTGTGAGGTGTTCAGAATACACTGTAAATTAGTGGAAATGATTGTTATTGAATGTTATTGAGGTTAATAATAGCGTAGGAGTGAAAATAAGCCCAAAAACTTGATTTTTCAAACTTTTTATGCTTTTTTTCAAAAAAAATCCAAATCCAAAACCTTAAATCGGAACCAAAACCTTTCGGCAGGTGTTTTGCGAATCAAATCCGAACCCAAAACCTCAAGAAAATCCAAAACACAAAACACGAGACACCAAAAGTCGCCGGTGCACATCCCTACCATAAACATTTAGACATCTGCTTCCATTGCTTTGTAACAGTCAATTATCTGTATTTTCAAGTCCTTAGTCATCTTCAGAGATAAACCCATGGTTGTTGAGAGTTGCTATAACATCCTGAGAAATTAGATGTGTTAGAGTTCTGACATCTCTGTGTAATCAACTCTGGAACTGTCTTAATCTGGCATAACCTCTCTTAATCTGTCATAATCTAAGGCTGAACGAGTCAATCAACTTCTGAGGCCTTAAAATAAAACAGTAATAATAAACCAACTGAAAGGGTGCCAAACCTTTTGCACATTATATCACTGTTTTATATTGAATAAATAAGCAGATAAGTAGTAGTTGTGCATAAAAATGTGCAGAAATATGTCATGTTTGTTTGTATCCTGTAGAGGCTGTGCAAAACCTCTTTTGATTTACAGATTCAGTGAAAAATGCAATTTGACTAAGGGCTCTCAAATTTTTGCATGTAACTAGGAGGTTCTAAAATGCAGAGTGGAACTGAAAGCCCAGATTTAATATTTATGCTCTCATGGGCGGTGACCCCTTCATATATAGGTTTTTAATGGTCATAGGGATTTTTCGCCCTACAATAAATATGTCCCATTATTTTGACAGCAAAAGGTATTAATGCTTTTATTTCAAACACAACCATTGCAGGTTCAAATATACTTAAAATCTAGATACTAATGTATGTACTATATTATATCTAGTATCTAATCTAGATTATCTAGACTAATTTCAGGGAATAGTGTATTTGCTATAAGACCCTACAAGCTGAGTATAATGGCTCTAAGTAAAAATAATTTGCAAATAGCTTTTCTTTAACTGCAGACTGGTTAATATTTTTTACCCATCTACCACATCTTGTTAAAGTGTACACATCTCTAAATTCTTTATTCTTTGGCAGTGTGAAATTTATCAATAAGATACAGTATGTGCACAATCTGGAGGACTTGGAACAGATCATTCCTATGGAGAATGTATATATCCCTGAATGCGTCTTGCAGTAAGTTGGCAATATATTTTTTATACAGTACTGTATTTAACTTAATTTATTTACTTTAATTCTCCCTTAAGCCTCAAATTGGCGTTTCTTAAATGCATCTTACAAACATATTTAACATTTTTAAAACATATTGGGACTGATTCCTTAAGAAAAGTAAGGCTACAATTTTTTTGCCTTACTTTCCTTAATGAATCACGCCCATTGTTTATAGTGTTATCATACGTATTGATGTTTTACTTGTATTGCGGTACCATTTTATCAGAATGCTACTTGCTCCATTATTTGCACTTACTGAATTTAAATACATCACAAAGCCACAAAGGAGCCCTCTTAGAGCCCTAGGTACTGGACCACTTGCGCAACAATACGCAATGTTAGTTAATATCAGCAGCACTATCTAGCTGCTTCTGATTGGTTGATTGTGTAATGACCTCTACAGCTGATATAAATAATTACACTTTTTTTATAGTCAGAATTGATTTTATTTGTTTATTTTATTTTACACATATAGGGTAATTTATTTAAGTGTGGGCCCGCAGCGCAAATGTCATTTTGTGACCTACATTAGTGGGAAATTCCCAGTTTAGATGACCACAGAACATTTCCCCCCCTACAAAATAACTTGTTGGAAACCAGCCCTTAACATATACTTTTAATGGGAGGCCTTTTTCACTTCCAGACACACTTCAGGTATTTCTAGGGACATAGCACCCAATGTAAAAACAACATTCAAGCACACAAAAGTGACACATGTAATACAGTCATGACCAAAAGTTATGAGAATAACAAGAGTATCGGTTTTCACAAAGTTTGCTGCTTCAGTGTTTTTAGACCTTTTTGGCAGATGTTGCTATGGTATACTGAAGTAAAATTACAAGCATTTCATAAGTGTCAATGGCTTTTATTGACAATTACATAAAGTTTATGCAAAGAGTGAATATTTGTTGTATCGACCCTTCTTTTTGAAGACCTCTGCAATTCGCTCTGGCATGCTGTCAATCAACTTCTGGGTCTCATACTGACTGATGGCCGTCCATTCTTGCCGAATCAATGTTTGGAGTTTGTCAGAATTTGTGGGGTTTTGTTTGTCCACCCGCCTCTTGAGGATTGACCACAAGTTCTCAATGGGATTAAGATCTGAGGAGTTTACTGGCCATCAGGGCTGGACTGGCCATCTGGCCGTTCTGGCAAATGCCAGAAGGGCCAATGGCCAGTTGGGTCGGTGCAGGGACCGTCGAATTGGGCAGTCATTTCAATCTATTATATTCTATCTGCCATGCCAGGTTCCGGCATGGCAGATAGCAGTCTATGCGCCCGAGCTAATGGGGCCGGCCCTAGCCTATTAGTGGCCTGCCCCAACACTGACTGACATCCTGATGGCTGGCTCCTCCCCAGGAACCAGCCACCTCACTACCTGTTCCGCGATCCGCCCCCCCCAGAGACGGATTAAGGGGGGCCCCGGGGGAATGTGCATTGCGGTTCCCATACCCAGAAGCGCCGATGAGCACTTTACACTCACCACAGTGTCCAGCTCACACTCTTTTGCTGGAGAACACCGGAGCACTGCCACCTGCCCTGCAGCCCCAGGAAAACAAACAAGGTGAGTTGACACTTAACTTTCACACTCTGGAAACCGCTTACTATGACCAGGTTCAAGTTGTCCCCTTAAAAGACTCAAAACCATTGGAAAAATCATTGTTTGCTGCAATCTTTAAGATTGGATTCTATTTATTCTCTCTGGACTCTTTTGTTCATATGGTACTGCTATTATTTCCTCAAAGACTGGTTGCAATAGCTTTAGTTTTGGAAATTGCTGCTAGGAATATTTATAAGACCTCATTGACCCTATTTTATGCATTATTTATTTATTTGTCTACTTCCTATTAACCATTCATAATTTTATGGTTTTACTGGTTTACATGTTTATTTTTTTTGCCATCAGGGCTAGCAACAATTGTATGTATTACTATGTTGAAAGCAAATCAGGGGTTTATAATTATTAGCTGCTGACAGGAATAATGTGTCCTGGTAAAATATTAAGTCTATTTTTCTCACTCTTTTTTAAAAATCAGTTTTATTGAGCAAATTTAATGTATATTGTGTTATTTACCAGTATTAAAATGAAATTGATTTAACGCTAGTTAGTCTCGTTGAATGATATTTCCTGCATTAAATCAAGTGCTATCAACAATTAATTCCAAATTCAATAAACACAAATATCTCTATAAATAGATGAGGATCCAGGTTTAGTTGAATCACACACTTAAAAATCTACACACTGCAGGCATTATTCCATTCGCATCCAAAATTCCTAAAATCGATAAGGTATCGGCCTAGAACCTTAACCTTCACCCACTGAATTCCAATATACATGTGTATATATACATACCTACCTTCAGATCTAACTACAGCGACTAACAAAATCAATGACGCCTAACTGCATTGTGTACATATATCCATTATTAACGTATGACAGCATGTGTGAAGAAAGTGAGCTCCAGTAGCATGCAATAGCGCCACATGGAAGAAGGTCGGGGAAGGGTTTTGGGTTGGGAGGGTTTGAAGGGGCTTTTAATTTAATGCGGGTGGAGGCGTTAACTATTAATTTAATAGTTAATAGGTGGGGGATAATCTTATAATGATGGGTGGGAGCTTTAAATTTATTGGTTCACTATTTAATTTAATAGTGGTACCTATTAATTTAAGATGGGGTGATGGAACCTTTAATTTTAACTGAGGTGATAATTGAATGTGGGGCTGTTGAGTTCTATTTATTAAATGTGACTAGGAATTGTTTAATGGCAATGATGGTTTGAGGGAAATATGTATATTTGTTAAAAGTAAATGTTATTTATTTATTGCTGGGTGGGGGGGTCTCTATTGTAATTTGGGTGGAAGGTAGGCTATTAATTTAATGGTGGACTGTAGTTATTTAATGGTAGGTGCTATTAATTTATTTGTGGGGTGATGGTCGGGCTATTTAATTTAATAGTGGGGCATGTTAATTTAAGGTGAGATAACAGGACCTTTAATTTAATGCTGGGGTGGTTTGTGACTATTAATTAAATGTAGTACTGCGTTTGGAGAGGAGAGCTATTTATTAAATGTGTATATGAATTATTTAAGGCTGGGGACAGTTGTGGGAATGTGTTATATTTATTAAATGCAAATGTTATTAGTTTATTGCTGGAGCTGTTTGGAGGGAGGGAAATAGGTTTATTTATTAAATGTGTATACTATTAATTTAATTTTGGAGCTGGTTGGAGTGAAGTAGATCTATTTATCAATTGTGAATACAATTATTTTAATGTTGGCGGGAGGGAATCTATATTGTTAAACTTGGGTGCTATTAAATTAACACTAGGGGCTAGATTTACTAAGCTGCGGGTTTGAAAAAGTGGAGATGTTGCCTATAGCAACCAATCAGATTCTAGCTGTCATTTTGTAAAAGGTACTAAATTAATAAAAAGCTAGAATCTGATTGGTTGCTATAGGCAACATCCCCACTTTTTCAAACCCGCAGCTTAGTAATTCTAGCCCTAGATGTCATTGGGGTTTTAAAAATTACATGTACCCATTTTTTTTCCAAATAGGGCATCCAACATTCCAAGATCCAGACAAGCAGAAACTAAAGAAACTAGCAGCTGTAGGTAGTGAAAGTGACAAGAACAGGTAGGAGAGAGAAGGACAGTCTGCCAACTGTCCTGAATCTGTTGGGGCAGTCACGAATTTGGCGGACTGTCTCTCTTAATCAGGATTTGGTCTAACTGCAGGGACAGTTGGGAGGTATGTCCCACTTCACACTATACTGCTGGTGAAGGGGGTGCTGCCTACACCTAACAGTAATGCACACAGTTTTACCTATGTATTTGTCTAAAATTTGTCTAATAATCATATTACACCATAAGAGCCTCCCCTTTCTTAAGTGCCCCAGGCTCCCCGGAGCCTTAATCCAGCTCTGGTTAGGGGAAGGGAACTGATAGTTGCTCCCAGTCCCCGCACAGGACACAGCCTGCAGAGCAAGCCGAGGAGTTCTAAGTATCACAAGATTTGAAAAGCTTGTGAGATAAGAGCTTTCCTGCTCACTCTACAGGAAGTTCCCACCCTGATGAATGTCAGCAGCATCAGAAGCATAGATAAGTACAGTGGGCTGGGGTGGGGTGGTGGGATGTGGCTGGGGAGGGCATGAGAAATGTAATGGTTTATTTAAATGTATGTTTCAACGCCCCATGTTGACCATGCATCCAACACAATGTGGCCACGCCCTTGGCGCCGTACACACTTTATTTTCTACTTATCAACAGAGGTGAACCTGTATGCTTTAAATGCCAGGGCTGATTTTTAGTCCCAGTCCGGCCCTGCTGGCCATGGACCCAAAATTTCAAAGGTTTGTTTCCCGAGCCACTTAGATATCACTTTTGCCTTATGGCAAGGTGCTCCATCATGCTGGAAAAGGCATTGTTCATCACCAAACTGTTCTTGGATGGTTGGGAGAAGTTGCTCTTGGAGGATGATATGGTACCATTCTTTTATCATGGTTGTGTTCTTAGGCAAAATTGTGAGTGGTCCGACTCCTAGCAGTGCAGAGCTTGCTCAGGAATGGCAGCGGGCAGGTGTGAGTGCATCTGCACGCACAGAGAGTCGAAGACTTTTGGAGGATGGCCTGGTGTCAAGAAGGCCAGCCAGAAGCCAATTCTCTCCAAGAAAAACATCAGGGACAGACTGATATTCAGCAAAAGGTACAGGGATTGGACTGCTGAGTACTGGGGTAATGTCATTTGCTCTGATTAATCCCCTTTCAGATAGTTTGGGGCATCTGGAAAAATGCTTCTCCAGAGAAAGAAAGGTGAGCACTACCATCAGTCCTGTGTCATGGCAACAGGACTGAGAACACAGCCATGAATAAAAAATGGTATCAAAACATCCTCCAAAAGGAACTTTTACCAACCATCCAAGAATATATGTCGGTGTATATATATATATATATATATATATATATATATATATATATATATTCATGGTTAAACTGGTCCCATATTGTTTAGCTCTGTATTACACAACCTTTTAAATAATCAGAGACATATATCAGCAAGGAGCCAGCTTTACCTTTTATATACACTTCCCTTTACAAGGCAGCGCCGCTTTAAATTTGAGCGCCGAAGACGCCAAACTCACGGGGGTTTAAGAAACGGGAGGTTAATACATTTACCCCGCGGAGTCTAACGGAGGAGAGGTATTCACCAGGGAATTCTGCAAGGGAATATGGTCTTAGCTGCTCTCAACCGCAGGTCGCAGTCCTCTAGGGGGAGCAGAGCAGATAGTTTGGAGAACCACAAAGTAACTGTAAGGGAGAATGAAATGTAGCCTCAGGTGTATGGGAATTCAGGAACAGGACGGATGCTGTGTGTGTGAAGATATGTGGTTTCTAAATCATTCAGACACAATTTTAGATGAAAAATAGAAGGATGATTTATTCTGCAGAACAGGATTAAATACAGCACAGCCCCTTAACGATAGCATGTCCAACAAGTGAGGAATCAGTTCAAGTAAATCCAGGGGGATAGGTACAGCACGGTTTCCTTAGCAATAGCATGTCCTTCAAGTGAGGAAATCAATTCAAATAAATCCAGTATAATAGGTACAGCACAGTCCCCTTAACAATAGCAGGTCCAACAAGTGAGGAAATCAGTTAAAATAAAACCAGTGAGATAGGTTCCACTGCACATCTCTGGCAGAGCATCACCTCTTGACAAAAGTCAGTCACATACATCTCCAGCTCCCAGGGATAGTGAGCAAACAGAAATAACAATGGTAGCTTAATTCACTCAACTCCTAAATGTTTCCTGTGGAGGTGGAATTTAACCCCTGAAGTATATTTCCAAGGAGATGTTATAGTTCCATCACTGATACTTCCTGATAACAACATGGCTAAAAAGTGCAGTCCAGGTATGGATTGGATTAAGGGATTGTAACAGATTAAGTGTAGTAATTCAGGAACAGGTCGGATACTGAGCAAAGCACTATAGTCACAGGACTTAACTGCAGAGTAAGCTGAACAGGTATTGCTGTGAAGCAATGAACTGTGTGGAACAGAAGCACTGAGATCCACACAGGTGTTATAATTCTGAAACAGGTAAAGCTGCAGCCGATGAATGAACGGCCTAACTCGCGAAGACAGGAACAGAGTAAAGTATGAGCATGGACAGTGGTCAGAGGAGAGAGACCTGATGATCTGACACCCATAGAAAACGCTTATAAAAGGAACTGGCTGATGATCGTCCTATCACCGTGGAGCAAAGGTTTTTATAGGTTCCCGGGTTGCGCATGTGCAGAATACTTGGCAAGATGGTGTCCGAGGGTAGAGGAATGCCAGGCTGTACCACAGATAGGAGTAACCATGGGAAACCCATGTATACAAGGATCAGAATGGAACTAAACCGGTGAGATGCGTGATACCCACATGCCCCTTACATGCCATCAGACATCCCAACATGCCCCTGACATGCCCATCAGCCTTCTCACATACCACCAGGTCTCAAAACATGCCCCCTACATGTCATCAGACATCTCCACAAACCCTTACACGCCCATCAGCCTCCCCTCATGCCATCCGATTTACCCCACATGCTCCATACATGCCATCAGCCCTCTCTACATGCCATATACATGTCAATCAAACCTCCACACATTCCATCATATCTCCTTAAATGCCATCAGATCTCCTTACATACCCTTCAATCTCACATGCCATCAGATCTCACATGACCCTTATTTATCTCTACACTACCGTCACTTATTCACTGGAGCCCACACAGAGGAAGTAGGGAGAGCACACTATACTCCCTCCTCCTTCCCTGGATTGTTGGTGACACTGTGACCTCCCTGCATTGTGCAGAGGAGGCGACATTACATGGCTGCTTCCAGTGATTTGAGCAGTTAGCTGTATTCTAATCGATCCCTGCTGGTGTCATGAGCACTATGCTGCGGGCATGCTCCTTGCCAAGTGCATAGAAACATAGAAACAATCTTTGAGGGAAGAAACTGTCCCAATTGCCGGGAAACTAGAGAGATATTGTCTGTTTACTGCTGCTCTGCATTGGCGCCGTACAGCACGGCAATGAAGGTGCTTGAAGGCAAGGGGAGGGTAGGGCAGTCTAGCACTTAAGAAGCACTAGCCACGTCCCTGGGAAGTGGTCATGCCTCATCGTGACAGGGCCGTGCCCCATTATGCTGTGGTCAAGTCCCCTGTCCTGATGCCACCTAACCAAATGTTGGGAGGTATGCAACACATTTCAACACAATTATAATTGAACACAATTGAACCCAACAAACATGTTTTTTTTTCAACCTTACTAGCTATGTAATAGATTATTAGCTCATAGGGTTCTTTATGTCTCAAGTACCCATAATTATTCTGTTTTGTTGTAGGTATGATGAAGAAAGGATCAAAGCTAGAAGAGAAAGGTAAGTTACACCAACAAACAAAACTTTATTGTCAGTGGTATAAAGAATGTCTTCTCCGTATCTTTCTACAAAGGCTTCCTACCACAACCACACTTTGCTCCAATTCTAACAGTAACTGGTTTGGAATAGGATTACCAGTTTAGACTATTCCTTCCTTCCTACTCGTCGCGCAAACTTTCTTCCCCACATTCCCTCCCAATCTCTTCCCCACCCTCCCTCCTATAATCCTGTACTGTACCCCTTCCTCTCCACTGTCTTATACCCCCTCCCCCACTGTTTGAAATGTTAAAAATATCATCTTCATGGTACCAGATTAATACACAATTAACTTCTTATTGTAAAACCACAGTGAGAGAGTATTGGATGCCCCGTATTTATATTTAATTATACTTATAATTTATATTTAATTTTATATATATATATATATATATATATATATATATATATATATATATATATATATATATATATATATATATATATTTATATACATCACCACATGGGGGCGGCACTCCTTGGTCTTCCGAAAAGTTTATTTACAAAGTTGTTCTTGTTCCAAAGTTTCAATCATGTTTAATGATTTTCCTCAGGGATAAAACATAACACTGACTTTTACCTTCAATAGGCAGCTACACTATGTGCACATCACCCAGCAATGCTGACAGCATCAAAATGTGCCACTCCCTCTGGTGTGCATCACATCCGACATCATCACACTCCACCCCCAGGCCTATTTGAATTTTTTAAAAATTCTTCTATGGAGCCTTTCTACACCACTAGGATATCATCAATATAGCATGTGAAGAAAATCAGATGACTGGAAAAGATCTCATTCTCCAAAAACAAACTCTCCATTAGGAACATATAGGTGTTAGCAAATGAAGGGGCCACATTAGAACCCATAGCGCAACCTACTAACTGTAGGTAATAGGCCCCATCAAAAAAGTAAAAAATCCTTGTCAAAGTTTTCTCCGGTAAGGATAGAAAAAACTTTGTCTGGACCTTTCTAGTTTAAGCTGTCCCTTAACAAATACCGGTTGTAGACCTTCCTGAAGGGGAATATTCATGTATAGACTCACAACATCAATAGAACAGAATACACATTGTTCTGGTAGATTATTAATGAAATCCAACTTAATCAATAGGTCGGTGGTGTCTTTTACAAAAGTGTTTTTTTTTTGCACAACAGACTGCAGATAGAAATCCAGGTATTTTAATATTGGATGATATAGTGAGTTTCTAGCTAAGATAATTGGCCTCCCAGGAGGGCACTCCAGGCTTTTATGCACCTTTGGCAAGATATAGAGAAGTGGCGTAATGGGATATTTTTGTTGTAGTGCCAGATATGTGTTCTCAGAAATAATCTGGCATACTCTAGCTGTAAATAGCATCTTGTCTAATTCAGCTTTAAATATATTCATAGGATTTTCCTTAAGTTATTTATAGATATTGACATCACCTAATTGTCTATAGATTTCATCCTAGTATGGACGTAAATCAAATATTGCAATGCTAATTTTTTGTGGAATTTTTGTAGTTATATCTGTCTATATGGATCAAGTTGTAGGATTTTCATATCCTCAGTGATGGCTTCTGTGTATGGGCTCTCTGGTTTGCAGGGCACTATACACTGTCGCCTTAAACTTATGGATACAACTGTTTTGTTTAGACTTCTGATTTAAGCATGTGAAATAGGCATTGTGTGGATCCTAGTGTCAATTACAGCATGTAATATGTTGTTTTGATTGTGTTTATGACAGCTTTTGCAGTTTCATCTCATGGTTGTGGTTTTGTTATTGGTGTAGGGTATTTGCATTGATTTTATAATTATCAAATAAACCCGGTGGTGGAGTGTGATGATGTCGGAAGTGATGCACACCGGGTGTGGCACATTTTTTTATGTTGTTAACTCACTTCCAAGTTGCTGAGTGATGTGCACATGGTGTAGCTGTCTAATTAAGGTAAATGTTTGTATCTTTAAACAGGATTGAAACGTTGGGATAATAACTTTGTGTATAGATTTTTTGGAAGACCAAGGAGTGCTGCCCCCATGCGGTGATGTATTTTGAAAAAGTAATTTTTTGGGAGAGCACCGAGGCAGTATGAGTGGTTTAAATGGTTCTGTCAAATATACACATATATACAGAGCCGTAGAGATTTTAGTGCCCTGGGCGAGAAATAGCAATGGCGCTCCCCCCAACCCTATCTTGTTAGGCGTAGGTTGCCTTTCCCAGCCGTGACAAACGCTCTATATTGCGCCCTGGGAGGTCACACTGCTATCAAATTTACCATAGTCTCTCTCTCTCTGTGTGTGTGGGTATGTTAGGGAATTTAGACTGTAAGCTCCAATGGGGCTTAGACAGATGTGAATGAGTTCTCTGTACAGCGCTGCGGAATTAGTGGCCCTGTATAAATAAATGGTGATGATGATGATGAATTGTAGAACTCTTCTTTTATTCAACTGTATGAACAGAAAATACTTATATAGGTTACTTAAGTAATTCATTTCTTAGATCCCCTCATCTGTTTGGAAAAAGAGCAACACTGTGCAGACATGACATAGTGGGAAAGTTTTAGTGACTGCTGCTGTACAGGTGTTTTGATGAGACTGGCCATATCCTAATTTGTAAGTGGGACAGACTGCTCCATTTCACGTGGTCTTCTCATACTGACTGCAGAGGTCAGGTCTCAGTGTCATGAATCTCCAGAACTACAGAGCTATATATCTGCCTAGAACAAAGTAAAGGTATCTAACAGTGACCTCTCTTCCACGCTTCATAAGTCAGACACTGGCATTCTCTGACTGCATTATAGCGTTATAAGAAAAGTACAGACACACAGAAAAGGAGGGGGGAGAGGAAAGAGGGAGAAGAGAAGCAGTGATAGATAAATAAAGAAAGACAGGCAGACACACGGTGAGGGAGGAGTGGAAACAGCAGAAAAGCAGGGCAAGGAGCTGGGCCCAATGTAGAGGAGGAGCTGAGAGATCAGGGGGCGCCTGTGTGATGAGTGGTCGCATGCTGCTTCTGTACAGAAACAGACAGCATGCGGCCACATATACAGAGATACGGGGGCAATCCTGATTGTAAACGATCCTGCTGGTGTCTCCAGCAAGCTTTACAGCTGGGTATGTTTCACATAGTTGTGCACAGCAAAGAGCGGGCGGCCGTTGCGCCCCCTCGGCATTGCTCCCTGGGCGGTCACACCACCCTCGTTACGGCCCTGCATATATATATATATATATATATATATACACACACACACACTGTGGCAAGGGCCCGCTACTGCTGAAGCACACGCGAACAACTTCTTCCTTTTTATGTGGTTTTATTGTCAGGATGGTAAATGTTTTGACACCGTATACTTTCACAGCAATTATGGAGACCCTAAACGCTAGCTATACATAGACCAGCTCTCTCTCAAGACCAGCCAGCTTCCCCAGCGTTGGTCTTAGCGCACAAATGATACAAACAAGCATTTATACCTGATACTTCTCCCCCAGTCTTAGCTTGATGGACAGGTGACACACCCACCTTCTCTTTAAAAGGAAACGCCCATCCCTGGCTCAGTTTGCACTAACAGACACACCCTGTCTGTTTGCTGAGAGGAAGGATTGCAAATCATGTAAGTTTAGCCAAACTTAAACTATTGCTTTTCATACATAAGTCTTTGCATTCAATCTAGGTGCATTACTGCACAAATGTTTTACTCTACTTCCCTGCATATTGCCAGCTAAATGTCTCCTTTTGTTACATATCCCTCCCCCTAGCATCTCCAAGTAGGGGGACGCGGACTTCGTGAGGAGCGCATATATTCGTGACAACGCATCTGAATTTTTGTGTAGAATCCCAGGTCTATTTTCTACTGAGAACTTGAAAGGTTGCAGTGCCAAGAACCAGCGGGTTACCTTGGCATTTACCTCTCGGTTGTTCTGCATCCATCTTAATGGTGCATGGTCCGTTATTAAGGTGAACACTCTGCCTAGGAGATAATAGCACAGAGCTTCTGTAGCCCATTTTATGGCGAGACATTCTTTCTACACAGTGGCATATTTTTGTTCCCTTGGAAGCAACTTACGGCATAGGTACAGGACAGGATTTTCTACTCCATTATTCTCCTGTGACAAGACTGCACCTAAGCCAACACCAGAAGCATCAGTTTGGAGGAAGAATCTCTGGGTAAAATCCGGTGCTTGTAGAACTAGGGAGGAACAAAGAGCTAACCGAAGATCAGACTGGTTTCTGCAAAATCATACCAGGTTAATCTATCTGGACAACTTTTTTTTTTAACATGCCCGTAAGGGGAGCAGCTCTAGTGGTGAAGTGGCTTAAAAACCGCCTGTAGTAACCTACTAAGCCTAAGAAGGTTCTTAACTGTGACTTTTTTTCTGGTCTTGCCCAATTTTTGACTGCCTTTGTCTAGCTGGGGTTTTACATGCCCTCGACCAACAACGTACCCCAAATATTTGGCTTCTCTCATGGCTATGGCACATTTCTCTGGGTTAGCTGTTAACCCTGCTGACCTTAATGAAGCTAAGACCGCCTCAAGTTTGGCTAAATGTGATCCCCAGTCTGGGGTATAAATCACTATATCGTCTAAGTAAGTGGCTGCATAAGCTGTGTGAGGTCATAGCAATTTATTCATGGCCCTTTGGAAGGTGGCAGGTGCCCCATGAAACCCAAAGGGTAGGACTTTATGTTGATAGAGGCCATCAGGGGTGGAAAATGCAGTCTTTGGCTTGGCCGTGGAAGTCAGGGGAACTTGCCAATAACCCTTTGTTAGATCAAGGGTTGTTAAATAATTGCTACCAGCAAGATTTTCTACTAGTTCATCCACACGTGGCATCGGATAGGCATCAAACTGCGACATACTGTTTAGGCGCCTAAAGTCATTGCAGAACCTAATTGTCCCATTGGGTTTTGGGACAAGCACAATGGGACTATTCCACTTGCTAGTGGA
Organism: Mixophyes fleayi; assembly: GCF_038048845.1. Lineage (NCBI taxonomy): Eukaryota > Metazoa > Chordata > Amphibia > Anura > Limnodynastidae > Mixophyes > Mixophyes fleayi. Next base: position 208,413,860 of record NC_134402.1, on the reverse strand, counting down.
CTCTTCAATCACATCTAACTGGAGCATCTTCTCGATCACCTTTCTCACGTCCACCCGTCTGGCTTCTGGAATACGATACAGCTTCTGCTTTACAATGACTCCTGGCGCAGTAACAATGTCGTGTTCGATTAAGGTAGTGCGCCCAGGAATGGAAGAGAAGACATCCCTGTTCCGGCGAATCATTTCTTCAGTCTGTTGTCTCTGCTGAATGGACAAAGCTGGCTCTATGGGCACTTCAGACTTTTCAATGGCAGTACTCACTACCTGAGGAGAGGTTTCCTCATCATGCCAAGGTTTAAGGAGGTTAACATGATATATTTGCTCCTCCCTTCTCCTACCTAACTGGCGGACTCTGTAATTGACAGGACCAACAGCCTCTAGAACTTTATATGGACCCTGCCAATTGGCGAAAAGTTTGCTTTCCTGGGTGGGAACCAGGACTAGGACCTTGTCCCCAGGCTTGAAAGATCAAACAACAGCACTTTTATCATAACTTTTTCTCTGTCGTTCCTGAACCTCTTTTACATGTTGCTGCACAATGGGCCCTATCTTTCCTAGCCTCTCATACATTTGGGACACAAATTGTAGCAGATTTGGCTCCCTGGGACCTTGCTGCTCCCACCCTTCTTTTAACATATCCAAGATACCCCTGGGCTTTCTCCCAAACAATAACTCAAAGGGACTAAACCCTGTTGAAGCTTGAGGTACCTCACGGATGGCAAACATCAAATAGGGAATAAGAGTGTCCCAATCTTTTTTCTCTTGAGCCACTGCTTTCCTGAACATGTGCTTTAATGTGCGGTTAAAGCGTTCCACCAAGCCATCTGTTTGTGGATGGTATACAGAGGTGTGAAGCGCCGTAACCGCTAGCAACTGGCACATGAGCTTCATCAGTTTAGACATGAATGGAGTACCCTGGTCTGTGAGAATTTCTTTGGGTATTCCCAAGCGTGTAAACATCAATACAAGTTCTCTAGCTATGGTGCTGGACTTTATGTTTCGTAGGGGAATTGCCTCTGGATACCTGGTTGCATAGTCAAGCACCATTAGTATATATTGGTGCCCACGTGCGGATTATTCCAGTGGCCCCACAAGGTCCATAGCTATCCGTTCAAAGTGAACTTATACTATTGATATTGGAATGAGAGGTGCCCTGTACATGGGTTTGGGACAGGTTCTCTGACAAATGGGACAGGAACGGCAATACTTTTTCACTGCCATGTGTACACCGGGCCAGTAAAACCTAAGCAGAACTCGTTCCCGTGTTTTATCCTCTCCTACGTGTCCCCCACAGACTTGTGTGTGTGCTGCTTTTAACACTAGGGGTACATGGACCTGAGGAACCATTAATTGTTCTACTTTTTCCCCCTGTACATTAGCAACTCTACACAGGAAATTATTTTTAACAATAAAATATGTTATACCTTCTGCAGGGTGGGCGGCTTTCGCTACCTCATTTACCTCAGTCACACTTTTGAAGGCATGTTCCAAAGTGGCATCATTAAGTTGGTCTCGAGCAAAGTCCTGCAGAGAAAACAAAATTGGTATTGTGGACCAGTCCATATCCTCACTTACAGGCGGGGTGGGCTCATCTGCAACGTCACCGACCAATGCTAGTTTGGACTGTCCATGTTTCCCCGCAGGTGGATGTTTTTGTGGAACTCGTGCTGTGACTTCCAGGATAGCACTTCGGTTTGGCGGCTCCCAAAGATCGATGTCCAGATGTTGTGGATTCTTAGGCGGTTCCTTTAAGACCAGGCTTCCGACCGTTGCATCAGTTGCCGGCATGTCCGTTCGGATTCGCTTACCAAGGACATCATTAAACAGTGGGAAGTCTCGCCCCAAAATGAGTGGATATGGGAGTTTAGGTGCTATGGCAGCTACCACCATAACAGTTTTGTCTTTGAGTGTGACTGGTAGTATTGTTTCATACTCCTCTGTTGTGCCATGTACGCAAAGAACCTTCACTTTGGACAACCGAGAAGTTATGGTTTCGGGTAAGGCAGAGCTGGAAACCAATGAGAGTTCATTTCCCGAGTCAACCAAGGCCAGAACAAGATTTTGGTTGATTAGCACAGTCACCCGGAACAAGCAAGTACTTCCTGATGTGGGACTCATGGTAAAACAGCTTGGAAATGCAAGCCAAATATGTGCCACGGAACAGTCCATGGATTCCTGTAGTTTAGGACACTCTGCCTTAAAGTAGGGATGTGCACCGGCGACTTTTGGTGTCTCGTGTTTTGTGTTTTGGGTTCGGATTTGTTTCGCAAAACACCTGCCGAAAGGTTTTGGTTCGAATTTAAGGTTTTGGATTCGGATTTTTTTTGAAAAAAGCATAAAAAGTTCAAAAATCAAGTTTTGGGCCTTTTTTCACTCCTACGCTATTATTAACCTCAATAACATTCAATAACAATCATTTCCACTAATTTACAGTGTATTCTGAACACCTCACAATATTGTTATTAATCCAAAACGTTGCAACGAGGTATATTTCTGGACTGCGTAGTGGAGTGGTCCCCACAATATAATAAGAAAACCATCAACTGGTCTTAATCGCACCAAAAAATGTACCTGGACTGCGTAGAGGAGTGGTCACCACAATATAATTTAAAAACCCTGAACTTGTATGAATCGCACCAAATAATGTACCTGGACTGCGTAGAGGAGTGGTCACCATAATATAATAAGAAAACCATCAACTGGTCTGAATCGCACCGAATAATGTACCTAGACTGCGTAGAGGAGTGGTCACCACAATATAATAAGAAAACCATCAACTGGTCTGAATCGCACCAAATAATGTACCTGGACTGCGTAGAGGAGTGGTCACCACAATATAATTTAAAAACCCTGAACTTGAACTTGTATGATTCGCACCGAATAATGTACCTGGACTGCGTAGAGGAGTGGTCACCACAATATAATTTAAAAACCCTGAACTTGTATGAATCGCACCAAATAATGTACCTGGACTGCATAAAGGAGTAGTCACCACAATATAATAAGAAAACCATCAACTGGTCTGAATCGCACCGAATAATGTACCTGGACTGCGTAGAGGAGTGGTCACCACAATATAATTTAAAAACCCTGAACTTGTATGATTCGCACCATAAAATTTCTGGACTGCGTAGTGGGGTGGCCCCGGTACCCAATTTGATACCGGGGCCACAATATAATAAATACACCCTCAACTGGTCAGAATTCCACCAAACAAGTATCTGGACTGCGTAGTGGGGTGTCCCCTGTACTAAATTTGAAACAGGGGCCACAATATAATAAATACACCCTCAACTGGTCAGAATTCCACCAAACAAGTATCTGGACTGCGTAGTGGGGTGGCCCCTGTACTAAATTTGATACGGGGGCCACAATATAATAAATACACCCTCAACTGGTCAGAATTCCACCAAACAAGTATCTGGACTGCGTAGTGGGGTGGCCCCGGTACTAAATTTGGTACCGGGGCCACAATACCTCCTCCAAGTTCCAAGTGTAGTGTTTATAACATATTAACACTACACTAATTCTAGCACGTCAATAACTCTTGTTTTAAATAATGACAGGGCATTTAACTTTTGATTTAATTTTTTGAATTTGTTGACATTTTTTTTTACTTACAAACAACTGTTGAATGGTCATATAATGCCAAAAAAAGAGTTGCAAGATGGAATTGTCCTTGGGCCCTCCCACCCACCCTTATGTTTTTGAAGTAGGACATGCACACTTTAACAAACCAATCATTTCAGCGACAGGGCCTACCAAACAACTGTGGCTGAAATGATTGGTTTGTTTGGGCCCCCACACCAAAAAAACAATTCATCTCTACCTGTACAAACTAAACAGGCTCTACTGAGGAAAGATGTCGTCCTCATCCTCAACCTCTGATTCCTCTCCCCCTACAGTGTGTACTTCCTCCTCCTCACACATTATCAATTCGTCCCCGCTGGACTCCACAATCACAGGTCCCTCTGTACTATCTGGAGGGCAGTGCTGTACTTCATTGAGGAATTGATTATTCATTTTTATAAACATCATTTTTATAACGTTGTGAGGAAGCAACCTCCTTCGCCGCTCACTGACCAGGTTCCCTGCTGCACTAAAAACTCTTTCCGAGTACACACTGGAGGGGGGACAACTCAGGTAAAATAGAGCCAGTTTGTACAGGGGCTTCCAAACTGCCTTTTTTTTCCTGCCAGTAACAATATGGACTGCCTGACATGTCTATTTGGATGGTGTCAGCAAAATAATGCTCCACCATTTTTTCAATTGTGACAGCATCCAATGCAGCGACAGTAGAAATGTCTGCAATGGTTGGCAGGTCCTTCAGTCCGGACCAGATGTTCTCAGCATCCCCGCCAGCGGCTCTTTTAGGAAAACTGAGCTTTTTCCTCGCAGCCATAGATGTGGAAGAAAATGAGGGTGGAGCTGTTGGCATGTCACGGTCCTCTTCAGAGGACAATCTCCTGACCAGAAGGTCTTTGCACCGCTGTAGACTTGTGTTCGCCGGAAACAGAGACACAACATACGCTTTAAACCGAGGATCGAGCACGATGGCCAGAATGTATTCCTCTGACTTTTAAAGAGTGACCACCCTCGGATCCTGGCAAAGCGTACGAAGAGCTACATCCACAAGAGCTACATGCTTGGTGTAATCACAATGGTTTACCAGCTCCTCCCTCACTTTCTCCAGCTGCTTTTGCAACAGCCTGATCAGGGGAATGACCTGACTCAAGCTGGCAGTGTCGGAACTGACTTCTCGTGTGGAAAGTTCAAATGGCTGGAGAACCTTGCACAACACGGAAATCAGTCTCCACTGCGCTTGACTCAGGCTTGGGTCCTTTGCCTATGTCATAGGTGGCTGTGTAGGCCTGAATGGCCTTTTGCTGCTCCTCCATCCTCTGCAGCATATAGAGGGTGGAGTTCCAGCGTGTCACAACCTCTTGTTTGAGGTGATGGCAGGGCAGGTTCATGCTTTTTTGATGTGCCTCTAGTCTGCGGTAGGCACTGGCTGAATGCCGAAAGTGTCCAGCAATTTTGCGCGCCACCGCAAGCATCTCCTGCACACCCCTGTCACTCTTGAGGTAATGCTGCACCACCAAATTAATAGTGTGGGCAAAACATAGGACGTGCTGGAAATTGCCCATATTTAATGCCCGCACAATGTTACTGGCATTGTCTGACACCACAAATCCCCATGAGAGTCTAAGTGGGGTAAGCCACTGGGAGATAATTTCCCTCAGTTTCTCTAATATGTTGTCAGCGTTGTGCCTCTTATTAAAGCCTGTAATACACAATGTTGCCTGCCTTTGCACGAGCAGCCATTTTGTAGATGCTGCTACTGATGCAGCTGTTGCTGTTGCTGTTGCAGCGGAAGGGGATGCAGCTACCCAGTGGGCTGTCACAGTCATATAGTCCTTCGTTTGCCCAGACCCACTTGTCCACATGTCCGTGGTTAAGTGGACAGTGGGTACAACCGCATTTTTTAGAGCACTGAGGACACTTGATCGTACTTCTCTGTACATTTTTGGCATCGCCTGCCTAGTGAAGTGGAATCTCGACGGGATTTGGTACCGGGGACACAATACCTCCATCAACCCTCTAAATCCCACTCCACTGATGGCGGACACCGGGCGCACGTCTAACACCAACATTGCAGTTACAGCCGCAGTTATACGCTTTGCAATAGGGTGACTACTATCGTATTTTGTGGTCATGTCAAACGACTGTTGGACGGTCAATTGTTTTGTGAAAGACTTAGCGGTCTTACAAATTCCCCTCTGGGAAGATGACCGACTAACAGCAGTAACAGCAGCAGTGGCAGTAGTAGGCGTACCGCTGCAGGATTCTTTGGATGAATCCCGTATTGAAGAGGACTCAGTGTGGCTGCTGACTTGGGCTGCAGGACTGAATCTGATGTAGATCGTGGAGGAAGTTGACGAGGAGGGTGTTGCTGGTGTGTATACAACTGGACCACGGGATTTAGGTGTCCCTGTACCGATGACGGTCCTAGCCCCAGTTCCTGAACTAACCACTGAACTATGAATGTTATTCAGGTGATGTATAAGGGAGGATGTCCCTAGGTGGGCAAGATCCTTACCCCTGCTTATTTGAGCTTTACATAAGCTACATATGGCCATACATTGGTTGTCTGGATTTGGATAAAAATAACTCCAGACCGAAGAGGTGCATTTTTTGGTTTTCTGACCAGGCATGACGATGGGCTTTTTCATCCCATGGACATCAGCTGTTTCCCCCCCTGGTGCCTCATTTTCAATAACCACATCACCATCCTCATCATCAAGTTCCTCCACAGCGCCAGTTACATCATCAATAGCCTCCTCCCGAACCACCTCTTCCCGTACAGTGATGGGAAGGTCAGGCTTGTCAATCACCAACACCCTTGGACTCGCTTTGGGGATTTGTGATAATTTCTCTTTAGAAGGCAGAGTTGTTTGCTGTTTTGTTGCTGACAGCATAACTCTCTTCAACTTTTGGAGTGGGGGAGGAGGAGGAGGGCTACGATCCTTGGGTGAAGCTGGACCACTAGTCATGAACACGGGCCAGGGCCTAAGCCGTTCCTTGCCACTACGTGTCGTAAATGACATATTGCCAACTTTACGTTTCTCCTCAGATGATTTTAAGTTTCTCTTTTTGCTATTTTTTGAGAACTTGGGCTTTTTGGATTTTACATGCCCTGTACTAGGAGATTGGGCATCGGGCTTGGAAGATGACGTTGATGGCATTTCATCGTCTATGTCATGACTAGTGGCAGCAGCTTCAGCATTAGGAGGAAGTGGGTCTTGATCTTTCCCTACTTTATCCTCCAAATTTTTGTTTTCCATTATATGTAGCACAAGAGAGCGTACCCCTAAGCCACACACACTCGGCAAAGCCTTTAAAAATTATATGCGGCACAGGAGAGTACCACTGGACTTATACTGCTGAATCAGTGAACTTTGTAATAGCAGTACCACTGGACTTATACTGCTGAATCAGTGAACTTTGTAATATATCAGTACCACTGGACTTATACCGCTGAATCAGTGAACTTTGTGTTATAGCAGTACCACTGGACTTATACTGCTGAATCAGTGAACTTTGTGTACCACTGGACTTTTACTGCTGAATGTGTGAACTTGGTAATATTGCAGTACCAATGGGCTTATACTGCAGGATTGGTTTTGCAAATTTTGTTGTAATTAATTTTTTTTTTGTATTTTTGTTTATAACTTTTTTAAAAAATTTTAAACACTTGGGAATAATGGGGAAATAACTATGCCCTTAGAAGCACAGAGCACAGGACACAGCACCACTGGACTGAACAGGACACAGCACAGGACCCAGCAGCACCACTGAAATCAAAATTGACAGAGGACTCATACTGCAGAACACAGCACAGCACAGAACTAAACAGCACATCACGAGATCTACCAGGACAGAGGACCACTTAACACCCCCTCCCTCTACCCTGATCAATGCCCGAGTGAAGATGGCGGCGACTAGCGGGGAATTTATAGGATCCGAGTTTTCAAGTTTTCATTTGGCGCCAATACCCGGATATGTCTCGGATCCGACTCGGATCGGCAACGTTCGGGTGGGCTCGGATTCAGGAAATCCGAGTGCGCTCATCTCTACCTTAAAGTGGCCTCGCTCACCACATTCAAAACACTTCAGATTAGACAGCTTTGCACCTGGCCCTCTGTCCGTAGCAGTTTTGCCATTGGGCCCTGTAGCAAGGATTGTCAAACTTGGCTTTTGGCGTGGCAGCGGCTTTGGCACAAATGCAGGTTCTTTAGTCATTTGCTGTAGAGCACAAAACCTTTCTACCATGGTGGCAAGCTCTTCATAAGTTTGTGGGTCTGATTGCAGAACCCACCTTTGCAAATCGCGGTTCAGCCCCCGGATGCAGTGATCTATAGCCAGAACTTCAATAATCTGAGAAGGCGAATTCTCCTCAGGCTGCAGCCATTTCTTGAAAATTTTAGAAAGCTCAGCCACTTGCGCTCTGAACGGTTTTTCTTTATCATAGCGCCATTGGTGATAGCGTGGGCTTGGCCTGGCCCGGAAACTCCAATGCGAGCCAATATCTCAGACTTTAGGCACAAATAATCAGAGGCCTGTTCCTCATCTAGATCCATATAAGCTCGCTGAGCTTCACAAGTCAGATATGGCGCCAGTCTCTCAGCACAATCTTTAGGAGGCCATTTTGCCCTTTTTGCAAGTCTCTCAAAGGACACCAGATATGCTTCTATGTCATCACCTGGAAACATTTTCTGGAGAACAGGATCAGGTGGTTCATTTCTGTCATGCCTCACCTGGCTTAACTCTTCCCTTAAGAGCCTTGTGTTTTCCACCTGTGCCTCGGCGACTCGTAGCATCTGAGCTTGCTGCTGTTGCTGCGCAGCGGGCACATTCACAAGGGTTTTCAGTACTTCCTCCATGTTGACGTCTGCGCGGGTTGGGTAGCGGAAACTTGCTTCCCGGAGCATCCCACTCCTGACACCACTTGTGGCAAAAGCCCGCTACTGCTGAAGCACACGCAAACAACTTCTTCCTTTTTATGTAGTTTTATTGTCAGGATGGTAAATGTTTTGACACAGTATACTTTCACAGCAATTATGGAGACCTTAAACGCTAGCTATACATAGACCAGTTCTCTCTCAAGACCAGCCAGCTTCCCCTGCGTTGGTCTCAGTGCACAAATGATACAAACAAGCTTTTATACCTGATACTCCCCCCCAGCCTTAGCTTGATGGACAGGTGACACACCCACCTTTTCTTTAAAAGGAAACGCCCATCCCTGGCTCTGTTTGCACTAACAGACACACCCTGTCTGTTTGCTGAGAGAAAGGATTTCAAATCATGTAAGTTTAACCAAACTTAAACTATTGCTTTTCATACACAAGTCTTTACATTAATTCTAGGTGCATTACTGCACAAATGATTTACTCTACTTCCCTGCTTTCTCTGCATATTGCCAGCTAAATGCCTCCTTTTGTTACAATACTATGCCTATACAATGTCTATATATATATATATATATATGTCTATATATATATATATATATATATATATATTATATATATATGTGTGTGTATATATATATATATATATATATATATATATATTTATATGACAACACCATTTAATCCACTCACAAGTGAAATGAGTAACTTTAATTATCTTGTTACTCTGGCACCTGTTAGCAGGTGGGATTTATTAGGCCAAAGCCGTAACTAGGGTGGTGCGGGCGGTGCCGTCGCCCAGGGCGCATGTACCTCTGTGGCACATTGTAAAACAAAAAAATATTAAAAAATACAACTTGTAGCCCCTCTTTTGACTCACGCGTGGGGGGGGGGGGTCGGGTGCCACGAGAGGGGGGGAGGGACTAGTGTGGTGGCTGGTCTCCTCCCTCCCTCCTCTGTGTGGCCTGGTCTGTCACATGGGACGTGCACCACATGACAGGTGCCGTCCCATGTGTGAAGGGGATGAAGACTGCACAGCTCGATGATGCAAAAAGGTAATTTTTTTTGGGGGGGGCAGGGGGGGGTTGTAATATACTGCTTGTGTGCACATCCCCAGTGAGAACTTACACAGTTTAGACTGTCAAGTTCAATGTTAATACTCTTTAAACCCTTCACCCATAAATTGTCTTGACAGGCATCACAGGGTGTGTTCTTGCATATATTTTCATCATCACTTAGTAATATGCATAAAAGCAAGTACATGCATTAGTTCACATCAGTTTGGTAAGCCATGTATTTGTATACATAGTTAGAATGACATACAAACTTTCTAGAATACATTATAATTTAAAGCAGAGAGACATATCTTGCAAATAGCCATTATTAAAAGTCTCAAATAGAGAGTCTGGATATTCAGAATTAATATTTTCAATGTTTAAGATGGTTATAACATTCCATATAGATGAATTACGAAATAATCTTAGTTGTGGTTTCATTAGACTAACCCCCGGCAGACAGACTATAATGATGTATTGTTCACAAAAATATAGATAAAACTATTTTAAAGTAATTAATTTTAGAGAGGTGTGGGGCTCCCATAATACTGAAGTCCTAAAATGAACACTATATACATACTGTTTTTTTGTGCTTATGTCTGACTGATGCTGATACCTGACTTTGTCATTCATTGTTGTATCAACCCAATTTCTGATTTTAAATGACATGTGATGCTGACAACTGACTTTATCAATCACCCTGGTCACTTGTGATTATAAACTTAATTTTTTCTACTTCTAATTACACCTGATGCGAATATCTAACTTTGTAAGTTAGAATTCTCAGATAGTGAGAAATGTTGGATATGTGAATGAGAGTTGGTAATCAGAGAAGAAACATGGATGGAGAGTATCCTGTTATGGGATTAGAGATGAATGATGGGTAAGCCATTGAACATAAGGCTGTGTAGCTTGATATGGATTCTGAACGTTATTGGCAGCTACTGTTCAGATTAATAGAATGGTGGAGCGAATGTGGAGCAGCGAGAGCGGAAGATCAATCTCACGGCACCGAGTGGGATGGATTGTAGTGGAGACAGACCAGTAAGGAATACTCAAGATAGAATTAAATTGCAGTAGTTATGGTGGGACATGAAGATGAAGTGGATAAGAGGTTTGATAACATCCTGAGTGAGAATGGGGTATATTCTGGCACTATTTCTAAAGAAGAGGAGACATGACAGCACTAGGAACCGGATGTGTGTGTATTATGTGTGTGTGTGAGGGGCCACTGTGTGTGTGTGTGTGTGTGTGTGTGTGTATTATGTGTGTGTGTGTGAGGGGCCACTGTGTGTGTGTGTATTATGTGTATGTGTGAGGGGCCACTGTGTGTGTGTGTATTATGTGTATGTGTGAGGGGCCACTGTGTGTGTGTATTATGTGTATGTGTGAGGGGCCGCTGTGTGTGTGTGAGTGTATTATGTGTATGTGTGAGGGGCCACTATGTGTGTGTGTGTGTGTGGGGCCACTGTGTGTGTGTGTATTATGTGTGTGTGTGAGGGGCCACCGTGTGTGTGTGTGTGTGTGTATTATGTGTATGTGAGGGGCCACTGTGTGGGTGTATTATGTGTATGTGTGGGGCCACTGTGTGTGTATTATGTGTATGTGAGGGGCCACTGTGTGTGTATTATGTGTATGTGAGGGGCCACTGTGTGTGTGTATTATGTGTATGTGAGGGGCCACTGTGTGTGTATTATGTGAGGGGCCACTGTGTGTGTATGTGAGGGGCCACTGTGTGTTTGTGTGTGTGTGTGTGTGTGTGTGTGTGTGTATTATGTGTATGTGAGGGGCCATTGTGTGTGTGTGTGAGGGGCGACTGTGTGTGTGAAGGGGGGCCCAAACCAATATCTTGCCTATGGCCCCATGAGGTGTAAATCCGGCTCTGATATATATATATATTATGCATTTGCAAATATGTGTAGCAGAATTCTTTCAGTAAAGTGCTAGCCACACCCCCACATTAGGTTGGCCACACCCACTTGACAAATGTCAATCCCATTTCGATGGGGGGCGCCGGTGCCCTGTCTCGCCCAGGGCACTGAAATGTCTAGTTACGGCCCTGTATTAGGCAGCAAGTAGACAGTCAATTATTGAAGATGGTGTGTTGGAAACAGGAAAAATGGCCAAGCATAAGGATCTGAGCGACTTTGACAAGGTCCAAATTGAGACGGCTAGACGACTGGGTCAGAACATCTCCAAAACAACGGGTCTTGTAGGGTGTTCTCGGTATGCAGTGGATAGTAATTATCAAATGGGGTCTAAGGAAGGACAAACAGTAAACAAGCAACAGGATCATGGGTGCTCGCTCTTTATTGTGTGTGGGGAGAGAAGGATAGCCCGTCTGGTCCAAACCCACAGAAGATCTACTGTAGCACAAATTGCTGAAAAAGTTAATGCTGACTATGTTCAAACAGAAAAAAGGTGTCACAACACACAGTGCATCGCAGCTTGCTGCGTATGGGGCTGTGTAGCTGAAGTACCCATACTGACCTCTGTCCACTGGCTAAAGCGCCTGCAATGGGCACGTGAGCAACAGAACTGGACCTGGAGTAATGGAAGAAAGGTGACCTGGTCTGTTGAACCACAATTTCTTTTCCATCATGTAAACAGCCAGGTGTGTGTGCGTCATTTACCTGGGGAAGAGGTGACACCAAGATGCACTATGGGAAGAAGGCAAGCAGGCGGAGGCAGTTTAATGCTCAGGGCAAGGTTCTGCTGGGAAACCTTGGTCCTGGCATTAATGTGGATGTTACTCTGACACACCTACCTAAACATTATTTCAGGCCACCCCAAGTACACCCCTTCATGTTAACCGTATTCCCTGATGGTTGTGATGGATAATGCACCCTGCCATACTGCAAAAATTGTTCAGGAATGGTTTGAAGAACATAACAAAAAGTTCAAGGTGTTAATTTGGCCTTCAAATTCCCCAGATCTCAATCCGATCGAACTTCTATGGGATGTGCTGGAAAAACAAGTCTGAGCCATGGAGGCCCCACCTCGTAACTTACAGGAGTTAAAGGATCTATTGCTAACATATCGGTGCCAATTACCACAGGAGACTTTCAGAGGTCAAACGGAGACCATGGGTCAGAGCTGTTTTGGTGGCACCAGTGGGGCCTACACAATATAAGGCAGGTGGTATTAATGTTGTGGCTGATTTGTGTGATATATATATATATATATATATATATATATATATATATGTATATATAAATCATTAGCTGACAGCACTCTTCCACAGCCCTGATTTTGAGGGATTTTCCTGAGACAGAGACGAAAGGAAACCCAGATCTCCTTGTTGAGAAACCAATTCGTTAGCTGAGTGCCTCTGGTATCTTGCCCGTTCACTTCATTTCTTCTCCACGTTCAGAATAATCAATCCATAAGACTCATAATGGTGTCAAAATTCATCTTGGAACACACAAATAATTTCTTCACACTTCACCAAGAAATCTCTTCCTAATCTGCACAATTCCACATCCTGGTTATGGAGGAAGCAGTGGCGGAACTACCAATGGTGCAGCAGGTGTGGTGCATCTGGGCCCATGGAGATTATGGGGCCCGCTGCACTGGGAACAAGCAAGCTGTGGGCCCCGGTACCCTTCTTCTGGATTCCCTGCACTGGGATCCACAGCTCAATAGTTCCTCCTCGGTCTTTTTCATTGGCTAAGCACTTCTGAAGCACTATTTAAACCTCCTGAATTCACCTGGCTGATGCCTGTTCTTCAAGCTCACTTTCTGCAGCCTGTGGTTCTGGTTCCTGTTCTCCTTGTAGTTTGCCTGTGTTCCAGTTTGCTCTCAGTTCGTGGCCTGTGCTGAACCATCGCTGCTCCCAGTACCTCTCTTACTATCTCCAGTGAACTTCATCATGACAGCTCCGGTTCTCTCATCGTTATCAGTCAGAGCCGCTACTATACCTGTGACTCATCAACTGTTACCACGAGTTACCTCCGCTACTCCAGTCTGCTCTCAGTCTCTGGCCATGGTGAACTATCGCTGCTCCAGTACCTCTATTACCATCTCCAGTGTACTTCATCGTGACAGCTTCAGATCTCTCATCGCTATCACTCAGAGCCGCTACTATACCTGTGACTCATCAGCTGTTACTACTAGTTACCTCCGCCAATCCAGTCAGCCTTCAGCCTCTGGCCGTGTTGAACTATTGCTGCTCCAGTACTTCCATTACAATCTCCAGAGTACTTCATTGTGACAGCCTCTGTTCTCTCACTGCTGCCTCCCAGAGCCGCAACTACATCTATGATTCATCAGCCGTTGTCCTGAGTTACCTCCGCTCCTTCAGTATGCTCAACCTATGTCTAGTGTTGAACTTCCGCTGTTCCAGTATCTCTACTACCTGCTCCTGAGTACACCATTGTGACAGCTCCTGTTTTATTGTTGTTATACCACAGAGCACCTATTCTCCTAGTGACTCATTGGCTGCTGACCATCAGCCTATATTATTGTTGTTCCTGTATCTATACCACTTATCTGTGGATTCCATCGTCTCCATCCACTTCACCTGGCTCCCCCACATCGTTCTGATGTGCACTCACTCACGGGACCACGACCTGCAGGTTTGGTGCAGCTAAGACCATACCTCCTTGCGGGGGTTCCTGGTGAAAACCACGTGCCTGTTAGACTCCGTGCCCGTGGGTGGGCCTAGCCATGTTCAGCAGAGCCTTGGAATCAATTTCCAGTAAGCCAACCATGACAGCTTCTGGGAGGAAGTTTGTCTTTAACAGGATGTATGTCACAAGTAGTGTTTGCTTTGTTTTCAAACCTATGTGTACACAAAGTTAGAGCAAAGTTTTGTGTAAGCTTTGAGATGTGTTAATGTATGCACTCTTAATGCATTTAAAAACTTAATTAAAACTTCTTTTTTTCAATGTCTGTGTGTACAAGCCCTATTCAAAGTATTTGGCTAGATATTGCAATAAGCACTGAATGAAATGCTTGTTTGTATTGACTAATATACACAAGTAAAAGAAAATATGAAATGAATTTATGCAAATTCACATACTGAGGAATTGTCTAAACGATGTTTATACTCCAAGGCAGAAGAAAAGGAAGTTAATGTGGAAACCACAAGGTATGGAATATTATTTTTTGTTAATAAATAACTTTTTTTGTTTACCAGATTCAGGTTGTATACAAATATATCACTGATAATATTATTTTTAAGTACATTACTAGTATGGAAAAACAAATCTTGTGGATTTAAACCACCAGAATAATTGGTGTATTTCCTTTATTCTAGCATTCCACAAACTGAAGATCTAAGAAGATCTCAGTGCATCTCACCATGAAACCAACCTTTGAAAATTCCAAATGTAGCATCATCCAGTCTTAATTTTTGTTCTAAAATCATTTTGCTCTACCCTAGAAACTTTTATTATCGAAGACTATTATTTGGTGCATAGTCAGTTTCTTAGTGTGAACAATATGTTTTCTTCTTTACTGCAAAAGTGATGGTTTCTTCTTTCATAGATAGAAAATAAAATTTCAAAAGCTTTTCAGGGTGATATATTTTGATCATTGAAGTTTAGAATTGTATCCCTCCTGCATGTGAGTAAAATTTGAGAATTCCTGCACGTTTCACATGTTTAAACTTATTTCCAATGAACAAGATTTTATTTCCAATACAAAAGAGGGGCCTGATTCATCTTCAGACGGTTAAAAAAACTTTTATGCTAGTATATAAATACAAGCGGAACTCAAGATATGTTTTCATTTGAATTTGGGCATAAGTACGCTCTGGCTATATGTTACTTGCCATATCTAGACAGACAGAACAAGGTGCAGGATGTGCACTTGCATATGTGCAATATTAAATCCCATCAGAACGCATGCCAAAAAAAAACAAATGTTCTACAAAATGAATGAAGAATAAATTAAATTAACAGCTAGTGCAAATGATACGGCTAAAAAACATGTACTTAAGAGATACCCTGAACTTGAATCGCATCTGCATTAATACGCCTCAGCCCACCCTTACTGTACGTTGTCTATGTTCATCCACCTTTTTCACCCCAGTTCCACCCTTCATATCATAGCCAATCAAGTAATTTGCGTTTGGACATGCATTGCATGCAATTGCATTAATTTTTTTAAGTCCTGGTCTGGCGCATACGCAGGGCTATTTCGCGCAGGATATGCCACACAAATGGACTTCCGTTTGAAGATTAATTAGACCCGAGATGTTTAATGGTATGGGATAAGTAACTTACAGGAAGAAGAATTATGTTTATTTCAAAACTATTAAAATACGACAGTTAAAGTATAAATAGAATTGCACAAACTTTTATTACTCTTGGATATTTGCTAAGTGGCAAATATATATATTATTTAAATGTTTTACTTTTAGAACTGAAAAAAGGAACCAATGAGTTATTTGTCTGTCATGTTTAAAATCATTCTTGTAATGACTAATAATAAAAATTATACCATTGAAATCAATCGTTTATTACACAGAAAAGTAAAACAAAATATTATCACCACAAAATGTAACTGCCAATTCATTGCTTTCTCAGTTACACTAATATATATATATATTGTGACACAGGCACACTTCTGGTGATATAACCAATATAATGCGCTCAATTGCTTAGGATACACCAGTGTATGAATGAATGCTATAGATATAAAAATTAGGGGTGTGCACCGGCCACTTTTAGGGTTTTGGGTTCTGATTTGTTTTGCCAAAACACCCAACAAAAGGTTTTGGTTCTGATTTAGGGTTTTGGGTTCTGATTTATTTTTAAAAAAAGCAGAAAAAGTGCTAAAATCCAGTTTTTTTGTTTTTTTTCACTCCTACGCTATTATTAACCTCAATAACATTCAATAACAATCATTTCCACTAATTTCCAGTCTATTCTGAACACCTCTCACCTCACAATATTGTTTTTAGTCCAAAAGGTTGCACCGAGGTAGCTAGATGTCTAAGCTAAGCGACACAAGTGGACGGCACAAACACGTGGCCCATCGTAGGTGGCTGTGTAGGCTTGAATGGCCTTTTTCTGCTCCTCCATCCTCTGCAGCATATAGAGGGTGGAGTTCAAGCGCGTCACTACCTCTTATTTTTGTTGATGGCAGGGCATGTTCATGCTTTCTTGATGTAGCAGGAAAAGTGAACGTAATTTAATATCTGATACTAATATTTCTGCACTGCAGGAACAGTGAACGTAGTTTAATTACTTTAATATCTGATACAAAGCTTTCTGGACTGCGTAGTGGAGTGGCCCCGGTACCAAATACCTCCTTCAACTAGTCTGAATTCCACTGCACAGATGGCTGCTCCTCCATCCTTTGCAGCATATAGAGGGTGGAGTTCTAGCGCCGTTCTACCTCTTGTTTTCATTGATGACAGGGCATTTTCATTCACTTTTTTTATTTGGCAGGAACAGTGAACGTAGTTTAATATCTGATACAAACATTTCTGGACTGCGTAGTGGAGTGGCCCGGTACCCAATTTGGTACCGGGGGCACAATACCTCCTTCAACTAGTCTGAATTCCACTGCACAGATGGCGGACACCGGATGCACGTCTAACACCAACATAGCTGTTAAGGCCGCAGTTATCCGCTTTGCCATAGGATGACTACTGTCGTACTTCGTGCTCATGGCAAACGACTGTTGGACGGTCACATAATGCCAAAAGAAGAGTTGCAAGATGGAATTGTCCTTGGGCTCTCCCACCCACCCTTTTTGCTGCTCCTCCATTCTCTGCAGCATATAGAGGGTGGAGTTCCAGCGCGTCACAACCTCTTATTTGAGGTGATGGCAGGGCAGGTTCAGACTTTTTTGATGTTGCTCGAGTCTGCGGTAGGCACTTGCAGAATGCCGAAAGTGTCCAGCAATTTTGCGGGCCACCGCAAGCATCTCCTGCACACCCCTGTCACTCTTCATGTAATGCTGCACCACCAAATTAACGGTATGGGCAAAACATGGGACATGCTGGAAATTGCCCATATGTAATGCCCGCACAATGTTACTGGCGTTGTCTGACACCACAAATCCCCAGGAGAGTCTAAGTTGGGTAAGCCACTGTGAGATTATTTCCCTCAGTTTCTCTAAGAGGTTGTCAGCGTTGTGCCTCTACATTCTGGTGTGGCCCGGGGAGAGGCCTGTGCACAGGCTGGTCTTAACAGCAATATAGGCCCCAAGGCAAAGCACTACAGTGGCCCATTATCTACACAACCACTCACAGGAAGTTACAGTAATTTTGTTTACATTTGAAGTTAAAAAAAATAACCATTCATATACTGACACGTTCACAAGGCTATCGGGCACATTTGTGTTGGCCTGGCCTGTGTGGCCATGTGTTATGATGGCTCTGTCTGTGGTTTGAGTGGTTAAAGACATTTACATGTGTAGGGCCATTTAAACCTATGACATTTAGGTTACCATTAAATCCACATGTGTGAAAGCAGGGTTTTTTTTTTAAGGATAATGGACATCTCAATCATATCCAATTATGTCCAGCACTTATAGCAAATACTTACTATCTCCAAAGGCCTCTGGCTCTTGCCTGGCCGATGCTGCCTCCTGCCGACTCTCTTCCTCCAGCACCACCACCGGCAGACGCAGCTGGTCATCCTCCTGCTCCTGCGCCTCTACCACCTTCTTCTGCTCCTCCTCCTCCTCCTCCTCTGCCTCCGACTGGGACTCCACCACCACTGCCTCCTCCTGCTCCTCCTCCACTGGCTCCTCCGCTGCCTGCGCCTCCACCACTGCCCGGCGCCGTTGGCGGCGTTCCCAGCGTGCCCGGACTGTTTGAAAAAAGGATTTTAAAAAAAATAGGGCATGTTAACACAAGCACCAGCTTAAAAAAATAATAGTATTTGGAAAATCTGATGATCATACATGTTTAATCAGCTTGGCATTGGCAGGAGTCAGAAATATTAGCTACTCCCAAAGCAAGGAGCTAAACATGATGGACACAAAGTATTTCACATGACCTGTCACAAATTTTTATCTTTTCCATTGAGATGTGGATATTCGCAGTGGCCTCATGGTCAGCACTTTGCTCTCACAGCACTGGGGTCATGAGTTCAAGTCCCTGATTATTGTTTCATATGTGTGGAGTTTGCTGGCTTGCTCCATATTTGCATGTCTTGTCTACCACACTCCCCAAACATACTACTGGCCGGGTAATTAGTTTTTTGGACAAATTACCAGTAGTATTTTTGTTAATGTTGGTAAATTTATGTCAGCAAACTCCCATGGGGCTGGTAATGATGTCAAATAGTTCTCTCTTTACAGGACCACTGAATTAGTGTATGGATCTTAAAATATTAGAACGTGGAGTATACTTTGGAAATCACCCTTTGTTGGGACTACCTCAAAGTCTAAAATTGTCTAAATGGGCAGGTAAATAAAGATTGATTAGCTATATCTAGTACACTCTGTAATCTGTTTGCATCTTATGGGAGTTTTTAAAAATTAGTCTATACACTGAGGTGTTTGGATTTTGAACCCTGGCTTTAAAATCTTTGCCGAATAATGACAACACATCTGCCACTAAAAAATGTTTTTAAGGTTAGACCAGCAAGTTACAGCACACGGGTCAAGAGTTAGAATGGCTGATTCAAAAACCCATCCTTAATGGTCAGATTTTTCACAATAAAACATTAAGGTCAGTAAATTGTCAGCAGACAGGAGGCAAAGCATTTTGGGTGCACTGGAAGGGGCATGTCCTTTAGAGTTAGGGTGAACATATTTACAAACATATAGCAAATATATATGTGTACACATGGTTTTTGCGATTAATAGAGAACTCACTTCTTATAATCTCCTGGCGGAGTTCAGCAAGGAGCCTGGGCTGACAGCGCCGGAGATCGCTCCAGCGCCTCTGGAGCTGGACGACGCTACTGCGTATCCCATACCGCAGGCGGAAATGTCTGCGGACCCTTTGATATGCCCGCAGTTTTCCCTCATTACTAACATATCGCCCTGAGGGCACGTTATCCATGGCCTCTGTGAGGACACGGAGCTCACGCCTCGAGAAAATGCTGGCCCTCATTTTACCTCAAAGAACACAAACTCTGCAGTATTCTGAGCTCCGATTTGTTCTCAGAGCACGTATGGCCGTAACTCACGTCACACGCGGATCTTTCACACACCTGTATGTGTAATGGGTGCCTCTCCCACCAAGAACATGGCAGCCCCCTACGATGAGACGAGTACTCTGTGCGTCGCAATTAGGAAGAAGAGTGTACACCTGGTTTATTAATACAAACCTACATTGAAACCCACCTGTGCTTTGCCTTACTGCCTGTTCATGAGCTTATTTGGCTGGACAGGACAGGACACATTGAACTTTGTATCAAATTTAGCTGATTTGCCCAATAAGCAAACAACAAACAGTAGGTACAAAAGTAAATCAGAGATTTTAATATATCCAATGTGTTTGTATCTTCTAATGTAGCCTTCTGTTTTGTATGAAATATGTGTGTCATAGCTGTAATAAAACTGCTATAAAAAGGGGCCTTGCCATCACATTTTAACATGGCAATAATGCTATATTAGCCTACACTAAGCTAAGTTATTTAACCATATCAATCTTGTACTCAATAAAACTTGGATGTTAGCATTGTTGATAACATAACCTTACCTTGCATTTTAATTAACTTTATTTGTTGTTTTGCAGCCCACCCCAAGCATTACACACTGGCAATTTGCCTCTTTTGATCTTTGTGTGCAAATATATCAAAGTAAGTATAAATAGGTCAGATATATAGTAGTATATGCCAATAATTTGTATCTGCTCATTTAGCCATCTGTGTATGCACAAATATGTGTGTCATAGCTGTAATGAGAGTGTGACCAGAGGTGGGCTTGGCCTCACATTTAACTGGGAAAGAATGCATTAGTAGCTTACACTATGCTAAGTACTGTTAGATTATCCATATCCCACACACTAATAACTGACTTATTGCATTGAGGGACACATGCATCAAAATGTTTAAATGTATTGGGACGCTTACATAACAAATAGCATTTGTAGTACACATTTAAGTGTGTTGGTGGCTGATTTGATTTTGAAAAGTAATATTGCAAGCACCATATAGGGTTTGCTACTCGGACAAACTTAATGTGATATCATTAATTGAGGTGTGTGGCTAACCTGTTAACCAAGGTTAGCCTTTTAAAAGTGGAAACTGGTAGTAGTAGCTGAATGTTTAAGTAGTATTTGTCAACCATTAATGTAAAAATACAGTGGACAAACTCAATGTTGGTTCAATATAGAAGCAACAATGTTTATTAGCATAAGGGCCGTGTGTTTTATACCTAGGTAGTAGTTTCCCAAATTAAACCTTTTAAGGAGGTGGATGGCCATACAATCTGTATTGGCAACTTAATCTCATTATCTTTCCAATAGGAATATGTCTGAGCCAGGCCCCAGTGGCGAGCAGGCACCCGGGCGGCCAAGTATGCCCAAAAATAACCTTCAGCAATGAAGAACTTGAGGTTTTGGTGTCCGAGGTATTACAGAGATTTCACTTTGAAGAGCGCCAGATTACTGGCCCTGAGCGTCACCGCCATTGGGAGCTCATAACAACAGCTATAAATAACATCTCACCCCATGGTCGAAAACTGCATGAGGTCCAGAAACGGTACTAAGCCAATGTTTGACCAAAAGGCCTAGAGAATGTGAATGACTGTGTTGAGTAGTATTTCTTTGCTTTTGTTTCTCTCTCTCTCTCAATATAGATATAGCTATAGATATAGATATGTATGTAGATTGTGTGTTAGTATTACTTAGGCAACTGTGATGTAAAACCAGCCTTGTGTCTAAAAAGTATTTCCCTATCAGGGGCTTAGGTGATGTTTAAAAGCAGCATGGCCCTTGGCCACATTTACATAATCAGTTGTGCACATTAACCACGACTAAAAAAAACCAAGACATTAGTGTACAATGTGCCATTAATAATTGTGGATAATGTTTTTTTTTCTTTTTTTGGATCAAAAAGGCAGATATTTGACGCCATAATGTTTGTCTATTCCGCAGCTGGGCAGACTATAAAGCTAGACTGAAAAGCAAGCTGGCTCGGCAACAACGTCATGCCCAAGAGACTGGGGGTGGCCACCAATGGATATTTCATTGAACCCCCTTGAGGAGCGTACAAGGGCAGCAATTGCTCTGGTGGAGATTGTTTGGGTGGGCGACAGACACTGGCTATAGCCCACCCCGAACAGGAGATTCCGGTCCACTAGGTACAATGATGAGTGTGCTTAGTTAATGTCTGTAAAGGTTTCTATCTGTCTGAGCAAATGTGTAAACTCTGAGGATGTGTCTGAAGGATCACTTTGATTGCACAATGTCTTAGCCTATCAGATTGGAGGAAATGTAATGTAGACACTGAAGAAAAAATGTCTCTATATATACAGTTTTTTGCGTAAGTAAAATAACAAATATGTGGTAATGTCTGATTTTGGTGACTGTGAAGGGCTGCAAGCACATTAAATGTCATTTCAGACTTGACCAATGCTACATCAGGCGTATCTCAATATGTGTAAAAATGACATTGTTCCGAAATGTTTTTATATAATATCTTAGTGTTTGTATTTATTCTCTCTACAGATTCCAAGCAGCAGGCCACTGCACCCATTGAAGAACTTGCCCGTGATGTGGAGGGGGATCAGGTGGATCCAGCTGAAGATGCAGGGGAGCTGTCACTCTCACACGCATCCGAAAGACTTTACAGCGCCACAGAAGCACAGAATGTTCATCTGGCACTAATAGCCAGCACTGTCCAACACACAGATCAACAACTTACCAGTCTCAATAGCACACTCTCCACTTTCATGAGCACACACACAACTCTTTAATGACCACACACACCACCCAAATGGAAACTTTAAATAGAACAATGTCACATATCGAAACACTCCTGGGTGATCTCTTGCATGCCCACTCCCAACGCACCTGCGGCACATTCCCTTCACCCAGTTCAGATTTTTATTTCACCAGCCCCCATACCCAGTTGGCTGGTGGCTCAAACCTCCCTGTTGTGTCTGACTCCTCCCTCCCTGTTGGTTCTGTTGCGTCCCCCCTTCCTGTTGGTTCTGTTGCGTCACCCCTCCCTGTTGGTTCTGTTGCGTCACCCCTCCCTGTTGGTTCTGTTGCGTCACCCCTCCTTGACTCAAGCCTCTGTCGTTTTATGTGTTTAGCATTTGCCCGTGGCTTCGGCCAATCCCCTGTCGTGGTCCCTTCCCAATCCCCTGTCGTGGTCCCTTCCCAATCCCCTGTCCATGAGGCTGCACCTTCACCTCGTCGGACACAATCCGTTTCCCATGCAGGTTTGGCTGGTTCCTCTAACTCCTCTACATCACGGGTGACAAGAAGTAGGAGTCAGACACAGTCCATTCCGACTCCATACAAAAAGCCAAAATGAAAATAATTGTTTTTTTTGGTGAAGAAACCTTATGTCATATTGCGTTAAAAATATGTATTCTTGTTTCACAATTAATTTTTTTTAAATTAATATAAGTATGTGTTTCTTTATTTACTATTACATAATCTATTATATTTTCTTTTACGCAATACTTGTTATCAAGTCTAAGCAAAATATTAACTCGGAACACACGGCCGGAATCATTAAGGTTCTTTAAGGAATAGGTATCTAATTTCAGAGTGGTTTCCAAAAGGAAGTGCCAGATTGAATCAGGTTCATAAATGCAAAGGATCCTTATTACAATAATCTGCTAGAAACCATGTAATAATGCAAGGGTAGTAAATTATCACACGTTTTTTGGCTAAAGTTAAATACTGTCTGTATCTTAATATAGCGCACAAATACTTGTTAGCTTATTTGAACACGGAAATTTTAAGTTCATCTAGGACCTCTCCTACCCCCCATAAGAAACAGCAAGCTCCATTTTTAAAACATACCCCTCCAATGCCATATGGTTTTGCCTGACTTAGTTACTTTGCCTTTAACTTTCTAGAATGATTCAGGCCCATGGTTTGGTCAAGAAGACTTAAACAAGAAGTTTATCAAGCTAAGCTTAAGAATGAATTTACCACAGTGTTTCTTGCCTTGTGTGAGTAAATGTTTTTAAAACAAGCATGTCACTACTACAGTGGCCCTTTATAGGTTGCAAAAATCATCCTGTAAAGGAAGTATTGTTTTTGTAAGCTGACACAAAGTAGCCGCAAAAACCAGGTGCAAATGGCACCAAAATACTCCTAACAATTTTTCCCATAATGCCACAGGTCAAGTATTGTTAACTACTATTCAGAACCGTTCTGACTGTAGAATTTTTAAACAGATCTAATAAGGCATTTGCCTTTAAGAATAGTACTAATGCACAGTGTGTGGTACACCGATCACCCTTTAGCATAACGCTTGTTTAAATGTTACTTAATGTCCTTATTGCAATAAGCACATATAGTTAGTGACTCAAATTGGGATCTTAGGCGCACTTACCCCATCCACCGCTGTCATATCACGGCTACCATGGCCCCTTCTGGTCGTCTGCAACATTCCCATCCTCCACACCTCCATTTGAAAACACACACTGTTTGTTCTGCTGCATGGGCGCAGCCAGCTTGAATGCAGTCAGGTGATCATTCCAGACCAACCAGAATCACCAGCCAACTTTATGTGGCGTACAAATGTGAAGGGAGTGAAACACTAAATACAGAGTGTTAATGTTTTTTTAAGGTTGGGGAAAAAAACACCACTTTAATAAAAGTGATTAGAGCACAATAAAATAATTTAAATAAGCATGGCCATTCTTACTGCAAGGTGTTTTAACAAGGGGTATGTAAGAAACAATATCTGGTTTCTACTTACCACACACACAGACAAGATTGTCTTTAAATGCCACAGAACCCAAACAATTACAGAACTAAACTCGGCAGCAGAACCGATATCTGTGGGGGAGGGTAAACAGGTAAAAAAATAAGCAATGAAAATGGATAATGTTTATTCATATCACTACATTCTAGAGGACTGTATGCAGTTCCGGCTCTAAGTATACACAGTGGGCTAAATATTACAACTCCTTCAACATAAAAACCACTAGCACAGTACATTAAGCCCTTTCTGCAGCAATAGAGATTTCATGCTCACCAACATATAGTTTAATCTTTAAACATACTGAGTGCTGAGCAAGGTACAGCAGTAAACATCAGATTAAAAAACATTTGCCCATCTACAGTCTACTTACCCAGAACTGTGAAACTCCCAACAACACAGAAGTGCCAGCAAGGTATTTTTAACTACCACTGTAATTAGTTAATTACATGCCGGTGAGTATGCCGGAGAGTATGCCGGACAGAAGTCATTAAGAGCACACAGGTGCGTACGAATTAAATAAGTGTGTTTTAGCCTAAAAGTCACCTGCCATGTTAGCAAAGTAGATTCAATGTACGGTAAGTCGAGATTTAAACTATTATTTCCGATGTGAATCATGCGCTTAGCTGTTAGTGCTGTGGCAATATTAAGGTAAAAATAGTTTGGACTATAATTATATTCCGTATAAATCATTTACATGTGTTAAATTAACATGTGACAGCTTTATGTGTGGCACTATAGTGTAGTGGTTATGTATTACACCCACCAATACTAAGTGCAGGAGGTCGAGCCCAGAGGTCAACCCTAAGCACAAAGCAATTTACGAGCCTCCATTAAGCATACTCACTAAAGTATAACATAAATAAAAATATGGAAATGCTCGCAAGATACGCATCTTGCTCCCTTTTTTTTCTTCTTTTTTTATTAAAGTGAAGTCTTTCAAGGTCCTGGTGCGTTCGACAAGCAATTTTTTTTAGTTATGTGTGTGTATGTAGGGTTATGATTTTAATAGCACGTTATCCTACATGCCGTTTACAATAAATGCAACCTGCCAGATTTGTCAGACCTAAGACAGCGATTCAGCTGACCGAAATAGTTATTGTGCAGTTTGGTGTGGGTTTTGAAATCTGAAGTATACCTTAGTGGATAAAGATATAACCTTGCAATGATAAGGTAATGAGTTTGACCACCGATTCATGCGTGTATGTGGCTTACCTTTGTTTATGTCAATGTTTAAGTGTATTTATTCCACTCTGTGACTTATCTAAGAGTGCTTTTGTATATGGTTTGGTGTGTAATCTGCCTATATGTCATGTTGAACAGTGTGATCTCTTACAACACATCAAAGGAGTTGTTGCAAAAGACTTTATTGCAAAGACATAGTAAATCTGTACTGGCAGAAGTAGAAAAAGCTAAGCGCTTACCCCAAAAAGACAACACAAAAATGGTAGCAATATTAATATACTTTTGATTTGTATTAATGATCATGGATATATTTCAATATGCATACATTTTTACTCACCATATACCAATTCTTACAGTGTATAATATGTGAAAATATTTGGAGTTTTCACCATCTTTTAAGGACACCAACTTATTATATACGTTGGTGCTCATCTTTCATTGTTATTCTATTCTGCTCTCATCACCACTTGTAAAGTGGCATAGCAGTTAACCAATCCACCTTTGAAGCTTGCAAACATGTGTTCGAGACCTCACTAATTCACTTGTGTCTTAGGGATCCTTAATATCCTTACAATATTTGTGTTGCTGTAAAAACTTACCCTGTGGTAATCAAACACTCTGTTTACAATAGCAAAAATAATGAGTGTAAATTCCAACAAAAAGTGTACAGTTATTATATGTGTATTATTATTTTATTATATTGAAAAGGCACCATCAACAACTGTGAAATCATCCATGTTGCATATTGAGACTAATGATAATTGTTAGTTGATGAGAATCAAAAGAGATTTATAATAAATATTTCAGATAAAGGCGAATGTTTGCCCAACAGTTTAACACAATTTATAAAATTAGCCATGCACTGTGCACTCGATTCCAGCAGCCGTCATGAATGGGGAATGGAGTGTGCACTCCATTTTGGAAAGTGCCATGAATGGGGAATGGAGTGTGCACTCCATTTTGGAAAGTGTCATGAATGGGGAATGGAGTGTGCACTCCATTTTGGAAAGTGTCATGAATGGGGAATGGAGTGTGCACTCCATTTTGGAAAGTGTCATGAATGGGGAATGGAGTGTGCACTCCATTTTGGAAAGTGTCATGAATGGGGAATGGAGTGTGCACTCCATTTTGGAAAGTGCCATGAATGGGGAATGGAGTGTGCACTCCAATTTATAAAGTCATGAATGGGGAATGGAGTGTGCACTCCATTTTGAAAGCCACAATGGATAGGGGGAGTGATAGTAGAAAATATATCTGCCTAACATACCAAACTGCAGTGTTAGAAGCCCATAAAAGCCAGGCCTCTTTACTGAAGAGGCAGCAAGCAGCATAGTCCGCTATATTATAAAACAAAAAAAAAATTCATTTCTGAGTAAAATACCAAATATTAATATGTGTGTTTGTTAAGCATATTTTTTTAACATTTTTCATACGCAGAGAATGCTTCTAAAAGCTTTTTACAGCTGTTTGCGCTAGGTGTTTTGGATTTAAACATGACCCTGGCCTTCCTTAACTTTTGTGAAAGATTTGAGACAGGAGTGACGTCAGTTTCACTCAACTGGACAGAGGGAACGCCTACTGTTCTCAAGTGAAAAAGCATAACGCCTACTTTACTGAAATGATGTCTCATCTCCGCCCAGTTCGCGCCTACTCTCCACCCATTCCCACCCCTTTGTTCTCAAGTGGTCAGCAGCCATCTCAAATCTATTTGCGTTGTCCTTTGAGATTGCGTTGACTTTGAGAGTAGTATCTGCCGTGATTGCGTAGCGCAAGCGGCATTTTGCGCATCTCAAGTGTCGTTTTGCGCATGCGCAGAACCAATTAGCAGATGCATATGCATTTGCGCACCTTGATGAATCAGGCCCATAGATTGCAGTTCCTATTTTTTGGACTGCTTAAACAGTGAACGTAGTAATATAGGGCCTGATTCATCAAGGTACGCAAACGCACACGCATCTGCATTGCATACTTTGAGTGATGCAAACCGGTACGCGAGTGAAATAAGCATCTCAAACAGCAAAAACACACCCCTTTGTGGTCCATTACAACTAAGTGACGCAAATAAGCAGTGCAAACGTTAGAAAACACACCCACCTGCGGATCTTTAAACATGCTACACGCATAAGCGACAGTTCTCAACTGATTGACGTCAAGCTAAACAATGCATACTTCACGCCCACTGTGGGAGGGGCCAACAGTTTATTTATATACAACACAACAAACATGCCTGGGGCTTATTTTTACGAGATAGCTCTTTACTCCTTAATCACTGTCAATTAACAATAATCTGGAACACTCTCAACCTTGTTTTTCCTTTGCTACTAATTAGCGTAATACACACTGTTAACAACAAACACATTCTTCACGATCTTTCACTGTTTAGGATTTCAAGTCGCCGTATAGTGCGCAAAATGCATGGACAATGGCTACATTAAAAACACATGAATAACGAAAGTATCAAAATGTATATGCTGTAAATAAATCTTGCCTTTTCAGCAAAATGCACAGCATACTCTTCCATAAAGGATACACAAGAGTGTATACAACCTCCACACAGAAGAAGGGTTTCTGTCTGGATCAGAACTCAGGAATGACTGTATGTAAAGTGGGACAGCTACCCACTACCCCAACCTCAGATGTAATAAAACACAGACAACACCAACAATACAGCATGCGTGCTACACAGACACCTCACACTTAATACTTATTCACACAAATTACTCACAAAATACCCAGTTCACAGGTAGCTCACTGGTTAGCACTTTGGACTCATAACACAGCAGACATGAGTTCAAATACCAAGCATACCCATAACTAATGTGTGGACTAGAATCGTTATCCTAACAAAAAATGTGACTCAATGCTTTCTTTTTTTATTTAGGATTTGTTATACACGCTCAACCATATTGTAAAATATGCCCTCTGATTTATACTGTATTGAATGAAAATCTTTTATTGGATGTAAAATCCGAGAAGCCTCACGCCCTACACTTATCATAGAAATGATGTTATAAGCAAATCATCTTTGTTCCTTACTCTTTTCGGATTATTATATATACCCACATGTTGTGTAATGAGATAAATAAAGACACACACACCAACGTTTGTTTTTTATAAACGTATATTAGAATGTTACAATGGAACTATGTTTTCAAACTATTTACATACAAATATGTACAAAAAAATAATAAAAAAAAATAATTAATTTTGAAATGAGGCCCAGAAGGCCAATTTGAATCGAATATTGGCAATAATATTGGCAATATGCTGTTGGAGCCCTTCCAGCTCCTCCACAATTTGGCCCATGTGGGCCATAACTTCTGCTGCGGTGGGTGGTGGTGGAGGCCAATTGGCAGCTTCCTCCATGGGTGCTGAAAGAAATCAGAAAATAAACATTACATACATGTATACCTATTTCATCAAAACAGACAGGATTTACTAGGATTTACTAGAGCTGTGTACTGTTACATTACTTTCAAATGTTAGGCCTCTGGCAACAAAACCAGTTGGACGCACATTAGACTTTGAGAAGGCATTTGGATCAATGTACTACATTCTGGTGAGCCATGGGGATAGGGCCATGGACAGGGTTGTCTTATCCAGCATTATTGGTCCCAGGGCAAAGCACTACCATGGGCCACTACCTACACAATCACTCACAGGTATTCTAACGGATTTGGTTGATATTTGAAGTTATAAACAATTCATTAATATACTGACAAGTTGACCAGGCTAGCGGCCACTTTTTTTTGGGTCCTGCCCTGCGTGGCCATTTGTTAAGATGGCTCTGGCTGTGGTTTGAGTGTTTAATGGTCCTAAATTTGGAAGCCAGATATTAAGTGTTAAACCTTTGGCATATAAGGCACCATGTAATCAACATGTCTCACAGCAGGGATTATTTACAAGTTTAATGCACATCTCAATCTTATATAATTATGTCCATCACTTATTGCAAATACTTACTATCTTCCAACTCCACTGCCTCTTGACTGCCCGATGTGGAGTCCTCCGGGTCAGCCTGCTCCTCCTCCACCGCTGCCACTGCTGCTGGCACCGGCACTGGCTGGGCCACCTCCTCCTCCTCCACCGCTGCCACTGGCACCGGCTGGCCCACCCCCTCCTCCGATGACAGTGCCACTGCCACCGCCACTGGCTCCTCCTCCTCCGATGACAGTGCCACTGCCACCGCCACTGGCTGCTGCTCCTCCTTCTACGCTGTCTGCGCCTCCACGACTGCCCGGCGGCATTGCCGGCGTTCCCAGCGTGCCCGGTCTGTTGGAAAAAAGGAAATATAAACAAAAGGACATGTTAACACAATCACCATTTGAAAAAAATGATAGTATTATTACAATCAGGTGATCATACATATTTAATAAACTTTACATTGTCAGCAGGCAGAAATATTAGCTACTAACAACGCAAGGAGCTAAACATGATGAACACAAAGCATTTCACATGACTTGTCCCATTTTTTATTTTTTCCCCCATAGAGATGTGGAATTTTTCAGTGGCCTAGTGGTCAGCACTTTAACTCCTGACCCCAGTGCTGTGAGAGCTAAGTCCCTCATTATTGTTTCATATGTGTGGAGTTTGCCGCCTTGCTCCATATTTGCATGTCTTGTCTACCACACTACCCAAACATACTACTGGGCGGGTAATATTTTTTTTTTTACAAATTACCAGTAGTATTTTAGTTACTGTTGGTCAATTTATGTCAGCAAACTCCCATGGGGCTGGTAATGATGTCAATTAGTTCTCTATTTTCAGGACCACTGAATTAGTGTATGGATGTCAAAATATTAGAACGTGGAGTATACTTTGGAAATCACCCTTTGTTGTGACTACCTCACAGTCTAAAATTGACTAAATAGGCAGGTAAATAAAGATGGATTAGCTATATCTAGTACACTCTGTAATCTGTTTGCATCTTATGCGAGTGTAAAAAAATTAGTCTATACACTAAGGTGTTTGCAATTTCAAACCTGCCTTTTAAATCTTTGACGAATAATGACAACACATCTGCCACTACAAAATGTTTATAAGGTTACACCAGCAAGTTACAGCACACGGGTCAAGAGTTAGAATGGCTGATTTAAGGGCCATCTTAACAACATTATGGGCCCCCGGGCAAAGCAGTGCACCGGGGCCCATACATATATATATATATATATATATATATATAGATATAGATATAGATATAGATGTATAGAGATACAGATATAGATATATAGAGATAGAGATAGATAGATGTACTTGCTCAGTGACTCTTGAAGGGTTTTTTTGCAGGTTTTTTCTTTTGCAGGATTATTTATTCTAATTAAGAGCCCTACCTATGGGGCCCCCTTGCCCGTGGGCACCTGCCCCTCATGCCCAATGGAAAAGATGGCCCTGACTGATTTCCAAACCCACCCTTAATGGTCCGATTTTTCACAATAAAACATTTTGGTCAGTAAATTGTCAGCAGACGACAGGAGGCAAAGCATTTTGGGTGCACTGGAAGGGGCATGTTCTTTAGAGTGTGCTGGCACATTATGTACGCCATGGCAGGTGATTAGGGTGAACATATTTAAAAACATATAGCAAATATATATGTGTACACATGGTTTTTGCGATTAATACAGAACTCACTTCTTATAATCTCCTGCCGGAGTTCAGCAAGGAGCCTTGGTTGACGGCGCCGGAGATCGCTCCAACGCCTCTGGAGCTGGACAACGCTCCTCCGTATCCCATACCGCAGGCGGAGGTGTCTGCGGACCCTTTCATAGGCCCGCAGCTTCACCTCATTAGATATATAGCGCCCTGAGGGCACGTTGTCCATGGCCTCTGAGGACACGGAGCTCACGCCTCGCGAAGATGTTGGCCCTCATTTTTCCTCACAGAAACCAACTCAGCAGTATTTTGAGCTGCGATTGGTTCTCACAGCACGTATGGGTGTAACTCACGTCACGCGGATCTTTCACATGTAATGGGTGCCTCTCCCACCAAGAACATGGCGGCCCCCCTACGATGAGACGAGTACTCTGTGCGTCGCAATTAGGAAGAAGAGTGTTCACCTGGTTTATTAATCCAAACCTCCATTTAAACCCACCTGTGCTTAGCCTTACTGCCTGTTCATTAGCTGATTTGACTGGACAGGACAGGACACATTGAACAGTGAAAACATTTACATGCTTTGCCTAATAAGCAAACAACAAACAGTAAGAACAAAAGTAAGTCAGAGATTGTAATATATGCAATGTGTTTGTATCTTCTAATGTAGCCTTCTGTTTTGTATTAAAAATGTGTGTCCTAGCTGTCATAAAACTGCTATAAAAAGGGGCCTTGCCATCACATTTTAACATGGCAATAATGGTATATTCGCCTACAATAAGCTAAGTTATTTTACCTAATCAATCTTGCACTCAATAATATTTGGATGTTAGCATTGTTGATAACATAACATAACCTTACCTTGCATTTTAATCAACTTAATTTTTTGTTTTGCAGGCCACCCCAAACATTACACACTGTAATTTTTTGTTTTTTTATCTTTGTGTGCAAATATATAAAAGTAAGTATAAATAGGTCAGATATATTGTATTATATACCAATAGTTTGTATCTGTTCATTTAGCCATCTGTGTATGCACAAATATGTGTGTCATAGCTGTAATGAGAGTGTGACCAGAAGTGGGCTTGGCCTCACATTTAACTGTAAAAGAATGCATTAGTAGCTTACACTATGCTAAGTACTGTTAGATTATCCATATCCCACACACTAATAACTGACTTATTGCATTGAGGGACACATGCATCAAAATGTTTAAATGTATTGGGACGCTTACATAACAAATAGCATTTGTAGTACACATTTAAGTGTGTTGCTGGCTGATTTGATTTACAAAAGTAATATTGCAAGCACCATATAGGGCTTGCTACTCTGACAAACTTAATGTGATATTGTCACGAGCCGCGGCGGTACTCACAGCCGCCATGGCTCGCTTCTCATGCGCCCCAGCGTCCCGGCCGTCACCTTGACGACCGGGACGTCATTTCCTCTTCCTGTCCGGCCGTTACCAGGGCAACGGGCAGACGCTAGTACACTAGCGCTGCGTCCCGGCGGTGCTGGTAGCCGGGCGCATGCGCATAGCAGGCAGCCTGTGGGCTGATTAGGCTTATTAACAGGCATTAGCCTGCAACTGTGTAGGTCAGGGGCAAGCCCTGATTGGCCCTGCTGGATACTAGTAAATTAGCCTGCAGGAGTGTGTTCAACTGCTGATTGGTCTGTGTCTGTATTTAAGGCAATGAGGTCTGCTGCCTCATTGCCGGTTATAGCTTCTGTGCTCCAGTCTGCTGACCTGCTTGTTCCAGTTCCTGTATCCTGTTACCTACGTTTTGACTACCCGTGTTTGACCCTTGGCTTTGTATTGGACTTCGCTTGTGTTTCCTGTGACCCTGATCCTTGGCTCGTTTACCCGTTCCGCTTCTCTGCCTGTGACCTCTGACCTCAGCTTGTTCATCGATACTGATACCTGCTGCCGGCCTTTTGACCTCTGCGTGGACCTGACTCTTCTTGCCTGGGTTCTCCCCAGCCGGTACACACTTCACGACCGTCTGCCAGTCTGCAGCCCAGTCTGTCCCCACCATCAGGGGCTCCAGTGAACACCTGACTGACAGAGTAGACTCCGGGTTGTGTTGTGCCGGCTGGAAGAGTTCCTAACATTATAACCGGCCCACTCACGGAGACAAGATTAGGATGGATGCAAGTGGATCCACACCGTCTCCGGCACAAACCCTAGCAGGCCATGTTGAGTCTTTGTATCAGATGATGCAGGGATTGGCTGAGCGTATGTCTGTTCAAGAAGATGCCACAAAAGCTTCACAATCTCCTCCAGATCCCATCTGCGAGCCCAAAATGAATTTACCGGATCGGTTCTCCGGAAATAGAACCTTGTTTCGGACTTTCAGGGAGAGCTGCAAGCTCTATTTTCGGATGAGACCCCGCTCCTCCGGTTCAGAGCAGCAACGAGTTGGGATTATTATTTCCCTTCTACAGGGTGACCCCCAGTCCTGGGCGTTTTCTTTGCCACAGACCAGTCCGGCCATGCAGTCCGTAGACTCCTTCTTTGAGGCATTGGGTTTACTGTATGATGACCCGGATCGAGTGGCCTCCGCGGAAGCTCACCTACGGTCCTTGAAACAAGGCCGACGGTCGGCAGAAGAATACTGCGCGGAATTCCGTAGATGGTCACCTGACAGTGGATGGAACGACCCTGCCTTACGTAGTCAGTTTCGTGTCGGCCTATCTGAACAGATTAAAGATTCGCTGGTGCAATACCCGTCTCCTAGCTCTCTGGAGGATCTGATGCACCTCTCCATTAAAATTGACAGGAGATATAAAGAGCGGAAAACTGAAAAGGAAACGTCATCACTTCCATCCGCCTTCGTTCCTATCTCCCAGGATGGTGAGGAACCAATGCAATTGGGAGCATACCGTCTTTCCTCTGAGGAAAGAGACAGGAGACGGTCACAAGGCTTATGTTTATATTGTGGCGCAAGAGGCCACTTCTCCCGTTCTTGCCCAAACAAGTCGGGAAACGAGCATGCCTAGGGAACGAGGGGAAAGTTCACTTAGGTCTACAAATTGTCTCCCCAAAAAATGCGGTATTGGTTCCTGCACAGCTCACTTTCAGTGCTTGTTCTGTGGGTCTGGCGGCCTTCATTGATAGTGGAGCTGCAGGTAACTTCTTGGACTTCGAGTTTGCCAGCTCTGCTGGAATTCCGCGGGTTAAACTCAAATCCGCCATCACGGTATGTGACTTAGATGGTGCTCCATTGCCAGGCGGTAAGGTTACCTGGGAGACCCCGCTACTACAATTGAGGATTGGGGCTCTCCACTCCGAATTTATAGTCTTTCGTCTCATTGAATGCCCGTCAGTGCCTTTGATTGTAGGTCATCCTTGGCTATCCTGTCATAACCCTGTCATAGATTGGGCAAAAGGAGAGATTGTCCAGTGGAGCTCTCATTGTTCACAGTCCTGTTTGACAGTACCTCTACGTGTGGTTCGGTCCATTCCAGAGCAGCTTCCCTCCCAGTATCATGACTTCTGGGATGTCTTCTCTAAAAAGGCTGCTGATATTCTACCACCACACCGGGAGTTCGACTGTGCCATCGAGTTAATTCCAGGTACTAAACTACCCAAGGGACGTTTGTATTCTCTCTCCGGTCCAGAGACCAAATCCATGCAGGAGTACATTGATGAAAATCTGGAGAAAGGCTTCATCAGGCCATCTAAGTCTCCAGTAGGGGCTGGGTGCTTCTTTGTGTCCAAGAAGGACGGTGGACTCAGACCATGTATCGATTATCGGGGACTGAATATGATTACAGTTAAAAACACCTATCCGCTTCCTCTCATCTCTGTACTCTTTGATCAATTAAGAGGAGCAACGGTCTTCACAAAAATCGACCTTCGTGGTGCTTATAACCTCATACGCATTAGAGCAGGTGATGAGTGGAAGACGGCGTTCAACACGCTCTCGGGCCACTACGAATACTTGGTCATGCCGTTTGGCCTTAGTAACGCTCCTGCTGTGTTCCAGGATTTGATTAATGAGGTGTTACGTGAGTTCCTGGGACACTTTGTTGTTGTCTACTTAGATGACATTCTCATATATTCCAATTCATTGCCGGCACATCGGAGTCATGTCAGACAAGTCCTACAGAAACTATGGGAACATCATCTCTACGCCAAACTCGAAAAATGTGAGTTTGAGGTTAAGAAGGTATCCTTTCTTGGCTATATAATCTCTTCAGAGGGTTTCTCCATGGACCCCACCAAGGTCCAGGCAATCCTGGATTGGGTACAACCCAATAACCTCAAGGCGGTCCAGAGATTCCTAGGATTCGCCAATTATTACAGGAGATTTATTGGCGGTTTTGCTGACATCGTGGCTCCTATCGTTTCCTTGACTCGCAAAGGGGGTGATCCGGCTGTTTGGTCACGGCAAGCAATAAATGCATTTAAAACCTTAAAGGAAGCTTTTGTGTCCGCTCAGGTCCTCAGACACCCGGACCCAAAGGTACCATTTATTCTCGAGGTAGATGCTTCTGACGTCGGTGCTGGAGCTATCTTGTCACAAAAGGATCCTCAGACTCACCGCTTGCATCCATGTGCCTTTTTTTCCCGCCAATTCTCCTCAGCGGAGACCAATTATGACGTGGGAAATCGAGAATTGCTAGCAATTAAATGGGCCTTTGAGGAATGGCGACACTGGTTGGAAGGCGCTGCACACCAGATCTCCGTTATAACGGATCATAAGAATCTGCAGTATATTCAGTCAGCTAAACGCCTAAACCCCCGTCAGGCTCGGTGGTCACTGTTCTTCACCCGATTTAACTTTATTATCACTTATCGTCCTGGTTCTAAAAATATTCAAGCGGACGCTCTGTCTAGAAGTTTTCTGGCACATCATGCCCCAGTCACTAACCCAGAGCCCATTGTTCCTGTATCCATGGTCCATGCCGGATTAACTCAAGATCTGAGCTGTACCTTACAAAGGTTTCAGAAGTTAGCTCCTGACAACACTCCGGTAGGACGGTTGTTTGTCCCAGTTCATTTAAGGAAGACAGTTCTTGCTGAAGCACACAACAGTCGGACTGCTGGACATCCTGGCATCTACAAAAGACTAGAGATACTTTCCCGTACCGTATGGTGGCCGTCTCTGTCTGCCGACGTCAAAGGTCACGTCCTGTCCTGTGAAGTTTGTGCCAGGAACAAGGTTCCCAGGACTCGCCCGGTAGGGCAGTTGGTTCCGTTAGCCGCTCCTGCTAAACCTTGGACACATCTATCCATGGACTTTATAGTTGATCTACCACCCTCTGCGGGACACAATACCATCTGGGTCGTGGTAGACCGGTTTAGCAAGATGGCGCATTTCATTCCACTAGCCAGACTTCCTTCTGCTCGAGGTTTGGCCGTCCTGTTCATTCAACACATTTTTCACCTCCATGGACTCCCTACAGACATCGTCTCCGATAGGGGTTCTCAGTTCATTGCGCAGTTCTGGAGATCATTCTGTACCCTCCTGGGAATCAAGATTAGTTTGTCATCAGCGTACCACCCTCAGTCAAATGGGCAGACGGAAAGGGTTAACCAGTCTTTGGAGAAGCTCTTGCGATGCTACACGTCGGAGTTCCATGACAACTGGTCCTCCTTGTTGCCCTGGGCGGAATTTGCCTGTAACAACTCCTGTCACTCCTCCACCAAAACCTCTCCGTTTTTTTGCAATTATGGTTTTCACCCCAGATCGAACTCTTTGTATTCTCTCCAGTCCGTTGGTATCCAGGAGATCCGTTCCACTGCCAGGGATCTCAGAGTTATCTGGAAGAAAGTGCACTCATCTTTAAGACAAGCCTCACTTGTTGCAAAAAAAATTCGGACCAACACCGTACCATCTGCTCTCTTAAGGTTGGCCAGAAAGTCTGGCTGTCTACAAAAAATATCAGGCTGAAGCAACCTTGCAAGAAGTTGGGCCCTAAATTCATCGGGCCGTTTTCCATCATCAAGCAGGTGAACTCTGTTGCATTTAGGTTAAAAATTCCGGGCTCGTTAAGAATTCTAAACACATTTCATTGTTCTCTGTTAAAACCAGTTCTTTATCCAGCTCAAGCCCAGTCGTCAGGCAAGCCACAGAGGTACAGTGTTCAGAAAATCTTGGATTCCAAAAAAGTGCAAGGACAGGTGCACTTTTTGGTACAGTGGAGGAACCGCGGGTTAGAAGAACGCTCTTGGGTTCCGCGGAGACAACTCCATGCTCCCAAACAATTGAAGGAATTCTTCAGGAAATTTCCAAGAAAACCTGGGTGTCGGGGTCCCTTGACCCCTCCTCAAGGGGGGGTACTGTCACGAGCCGCGGCGGTACTCACAGCCGCCGCGGCTCGCTTCTCATGCGCCCCAGCGTCCCGGCCGTCACCTTGACGACCGGGACGTCATTTCCTCTTCCTGTCCAGCCATTACCAGGGCAACAGCCAGACGCTAGTACACTAGCGCTGCGTCCCGGCGGTGCTGGTAGCCGGGCGCATGCGCATAGCAGGCAGCCTGTGGGCTGATTAGGCTTATTAACAGGCATTAGCCTGCAACTGTGTAGGTCAGGGGCAAGCCCTGATTGGCCCTGCTGGATACTAGTAAATTAGCCTGCAGGAGTGTGTTCAACTGCTGATTGGTCTGTGTCTGTATTTAAGGCAATGGGGTCTGCTGTCTCATTGCCGGTTATAGCTTCTGTGCTCCAGTCTGCTGACCTGCTTGTTCCAGTTCCTGTATCCTGTTACCTACGTTTTGACTACCCGTGTTTGACCCTTGGCTTTGTATTGGACTTCGCTTGTGTTTCCTGTGACCCTGATCCTTGGCTCGTTTACCCGTTCCGCTTCTCTGCCTGTGACCTCTGACCTCAGCTTGTTCATCGATACTGATACCTGCTGCCGGCCTTTTGACCTCTGCGTGGACCTGACTCTTCTTGCCTGGGTTCTCCCCAGCCGGTACACACTTCACGACCCTCTGCCAGTCTGCAGCCCAGTCTGTCCCCACCATCAGGGGCTCCAGTGAACACCTGACTGACAGAGTAGACTCCGGGTTGCGTTGTGCCGGCTGGAAGAGTTCCTAACAGATATCATTAATTTAGGTATGTGGCTATCCTGTTAACCAAGGTTAGGCTTTTAAAAGTGGCAACTGGTAGTAGTAGCTGAATGTTTAAGTAGTATTTGTCGACCAATAATGTAAAAATACAGTGGACAAAGTAAATGTTGGTTTAATATAGAAGCAACAATGTTGATTAGAATAAGGGTCATGTGTTTTATACCTAGGTAGTAGTTTCCCAAATTAAACCTTTTAAGGGGGTGGATGGCATACAATCTGTATTGGCACCTGATTGTTTGCTTTGGCAAAACCTAATTTAATTATCTTTCCAATAGGAATATGTCTGAGCCAGGCCTCAGTGGCGAGCAGGCACCCGGGCGCCCAAGCATGCGCAAGAAAAACTTTTCGAATGAAGAATTAGAGGTTTTAGTCTCTGAGGTTTTACAGCGATTCAATTCGGAAGAGCGCCAGATTACTGGCCCGGGGCGTCACCGCCATTGGGAGCTAATAACGCAAGCTATTAATGACATATCGCCCCATGGTCAAAAAGTGCATGAGGTCCAGAAACGGTACAAAGCCAATGTTTGTAAAAAAGGGCTATAGAATGTGACTGACTGTGTTGAGTAGTATTTATTTGCTTTTGTTTATCTCTCACTATATAGATATATATATAGATATGTATGTAGATTGTGTGTTAGTATTACTTAGGCAACTGTGATGTAAAACCAGCCTTGTGTGTATAATCTTTTTTTCTATCAGGGCCTTAGGTGATGGTTCAAAGCAGCATGGGCCTTGGCCACATTTACATAATCAGTTGTGCACATTAACCACGATTGTAAATCCCAAGACATTCGTGTACAATGTGCCATTAATAAATGTGGTGTAATTTGTATATTGTTTTTAACCTTTACAAAAGGCAGATATTTGACACCATAATGTTTGTCTATTCCGCAGCTGGGCAGACTATAAAGCTAGACTGAAAAGCAAACTGGCACGGCAACACTGGCATGCCCAAGGGACTGGGGGTGGCCCACCAATGGACATTTCATTGAACCCCCTTGAGGAGCGGGCAAGGGGAGCAATTTCTCTTGTGGAGATTGTTGGGGTGGGCGACATAGACACTGGCTATAGCCCACCCCGAACACGAGATTCCGCTCCACTAGGTACAATGATGAGTGTGCTTAGTTAATGTCTGTAAATGTTTCTATATGTCTGAGCAAATGTGTAAACTCTCTGGATGTGTCTGAAGGATAACTTTGATTGCACAATATCTTAGACTATCAGATTGGAGGAAATGTAATGTAGACAGTGAAGAAAAAAATCCTCTGTATATACAGTTTTGTGCATAATTAGAATACACAAAAAGTGGTAAAGTCTGATTTTGGTGACTGTAAAGGGCTGCAAGCACATTAAATGTCATTTCAGACTTGACCAATGCTACATCAGGCGTATCTCAATATGTTCAAAAAAAACATTATTGTTCCCAAATGTTTTTATCTAATATCTTAGTGTTTGTTTTTATTCTCTCTACAGATTCTGAGCAGCAGCCCACTGCAGCCGTTCCAGAAGTTGCCCGTGATGTGGAGGGGGATCAGGTGGATCCAGCTGAAGATGCATGGGAGCTGTCACTCTCGGACGCATCACAAAGACTTAACAGCGCCACAGAAGCACAGAATGTTCACCTGGCACTTATAACGAGCACTGTCCAACACACGGATCAGCAACTTACCAGTCTCATAAGCACACTCTCCACTTTCATGAGCACACACACCTCTTTAATGACCACACACAACTCTTTAATGTCCACACACAACACCCAAATGGAAAATTTAAATCAAACAATGTCACATATCGAAACACTCCTGGGTGATCTCTTGCATGCCCACTCCCAACGCACCTCCGGCACATTCCCTTCACCCAGTTCAGATTTTTATTTCACCAGCCCCCATACCCAGTTGGCTGGTGGCTCAAACCTCCCTGTTGTGTCTGACTCCTCCCTCCCTGTTGGTTCTGTTGCGTCCCCCCTCCCTGTTGGTTCTGTTGCGTCCCACCTCCCTGTTGGTTCTGTTGCGTCCCCCCTCCCTGTTGGTTCTGTTGCGTCCTCCCTCCCTGTTGGTTCTGTTGCGTCTTCCCTCCCTGTTGGTTCTGACGTCTCCCTCCTTGACCCAACCCTCTGTCGTCTTATGTCGTCTTATTTTGCTTTTGCCCGTGGTTTCGGCCAATCCCCTGTCGTGGTCCCTTCCCAATCCCCTGTCACCTTCACCTCGTCGGACACAATCTGTTTCCCATGCAGGTTTGGCTGCTTCCTCTGACTCCTCTACATCACGGGTGGCAATAAATAGGAGTCGGACACAGGCCATTCCGACTCCATACAAAAAGCCTAAGAGAAAATAATTTATTGTTTTGGTTTCCAAACCTTATGTCATATTTTGATGTAAAAATATGTATTCTTGTTTCATAATTAAATTTATTTTTATTAATAAATATGTGTTTCTTTATTTATTATTACATAATCTATTATGGGTTTTTTTACGCAATACTTGTTATCAAGTATAAGCAAAATATTAACTCCGAACACACGGCCAGAATCATTAAGGTTCTTTAAGGAATAGGTATCTAATTTCAGTGTGGTGTCCAAAAGCAAGTGCTAGATTGATTCAGGTTCATAAATGCAAAGGATCCTTATTACAATAATCTGCTAGAAACCATGAAATAATGCAAGGGTAGTAAAATATCACCCTTTTTTTTTTTTTAAAGTTACATACTGTCTGTATCTTAATATTGCGCACAAATACTTGTTAGCTTATTTGAACACGGTAATTTTAGTTCATCTAGGACCTCTCCTACCCCCCCCCATAAGAAACAGCAAGCTCCATTTTTAAAACATACCCCTCCCAGGGGCGCACGGAGGATTGTCGGGGGGGGTTTCGCCAGCGCTGTCCTATACAGCAGCCGCGGCGCTGTCTAAGAAGCGTCTGCGGCGGTGCTGTATACAATACAATACAATACAGCACCGCCGTGGATGCTTCTTTGACAGCGCCGCGGCTGCTGTATAGGACAGTGGCCACTTAGTTAGCGCAGGGGGGGTTTCTAGAGACTCAGAAACCCCCCTGCGTGCGCCACTGCCTCCAATGCCACATGGTTTGCCCTGACTTAGTTACTTTGCCTTAACTTTCTAGAATGATTCAGGCCCATGGTTTGGTCAAGAAGACTTAAACAAGAAGTTTATGAAGCTAAGCTTCAGAATGATTTTGCCACAGTGTTTCTTTCTTTGTGTGTTTTTAAAACAAGCATGCCACTACTACAGTGGCCCTTTATAGGATGCAAAAAACATCCTGTAAAGGAAGTATTGTTTTTGTATAGCATTTGCCTTTAAGAATAGTACTAATGCACAGTGTATGGTACACCAATCACCCTTTAGTATAACGCTTGTTTAAATGTTACTTAATGTCCTTATTGCACTAAGCACATATAGTTAGTGACTCAAATTGGGATCTTAGGCGCACGTACCCCATCCATCGCTGTCATATCACGGCTACCCTGGCCCCTTCTGTTAGTCTGCAACATTCCCGTCCTCCACACCTCCATTTGAAAACACACACTGTTTGTTCTGCTGCATCGGCGCGGCCAGCTTGGATGCAGTCAGGTGATCATTCCAGACCAACCAGAATAACCAGCTCAGATAACATCAACTGATCAGCCAATAGTTGTTTTGGACACCCTATATAAATCTGTTGCTGTAATCTGTTCATTGACCAAACAACACACTTCTCTCCAGAGGATAGGTCTTGGCTCCAGTGTTCTGGCCTGCATTACAAAACCAGAGATTTTGACCACATTTGCAGACTGGTCATTCCCCTGCTATATTCGACAATCATCAAAAACATGAGCAGGAAGATGATCCAGTGTGCTAGGTTCTTATTCAGTCCTGCTCCAGCTAGTCCCAAGGGTCCATAATGGGATCGAGAAATACAGATTACCCAGACATTTTTACAGTACATAAGGGTGTATGTAGTCTTGTGTGAGCTGTTTGCTGTGTGCCTGGCTATTCATGTAAGAAGGACAATAAAAACATGACAGTTTGATTATGGGTTACTCTGGCAAATAAACACACCCTCTAATCCAATTAAGTATACACCACATTATCTACATCACCTAGTGATGGATATCCAAGAGGTAGTTTGTCCACCAAATTGCTGCATACAGTTGTTCTTTAACTAAACTCCATGGTCTGATTCCACAATTGCATTAAAGTTAAAAACAATTTGGAAGCCTTAATACCTTTTTTTTTCTAAACACACCTTATAGTTTATTTACTTATGAACACTCATTCATTCATTGCTATACTGGCCGTGACAATATGTTTTTGCTCCCTTCCAGTGGTGGATTTTATTTAAGCAAGGGCAAGCTAGTTGACATCACGTGCAAATTATTATGATGAGTTGTTTGGTAGGTGGAGATTTCGTGTATAGACAGACACAGGCCCAGAATGAATAAGGATGTTCAAAGATTTGTATCCTTCTTTCAGTGTCCTGGACAAAACCATGTTACAATGCAAGAGGCGCAAAAGAGTCTTCACATGTACTAGCATGTTTAAACAGTCATAGCTGCTAATCTGGCCCAAACTAACATAATTTACTAGTGACACACACACTGACATAGGATTTGTAGTCAAACCAAGCTGGAATGTGGCTTTTGTCGATATGTTATATTTACAGAGGGAAATGTAACAGATATTTGGAAGGTCTAATAATTACACATTTATACACCACAATAAAAATACAAAAAACATGTCATGTGACAGCTGGCAAACAATGTGTGTAATCAGACAAATGTAACTAGTGCTAATTTAGAATAAGTGTGTTGGCCGTAATCTGACATTTTGCAGACTGGAGCTATTACCAAACTAGGTGAAGTATTACTTATCACAACAATGAAACTTTGTAAAGACACCATGAAAAGGGTGTATACTGTATTATTTGCTGTTCCAAAGGTGGGTTACACATAATGTTAATCTGCCCTTGTAGCAACACTACACTAGCTTAGGACACTAACGCATTTACCATCATTGTTAGTGCTGGTTTTCTGTGTGCCATTAGGGTGTTGGCCCACTTTTAAACAAAGTGCCACTAGCACAGCTGAAAGATAGTTATCCTGTTTGTGCAAGGGCCAAAAGTTTATAGTGTTGGACGTAACACCCGTAACATTTTAGTATTATTTGTATGCGTTACACATTTTATAATGCCTATATTGCTATGCACCTACCATATTCCCTCTAAAAGCTGTAAAGTGTACAAGAAATTAACTACAAAGCAACCAAACACACATACAAACCTCCAAACTAAACTCATTTCCTATAAATGAACATAAACACCATAGAGTGTGTTTGTAGGCTATGGTGTGTCTGTGGCAAAGGATAAAAGAACCACACATAATATTATTATATTTTCAAAGTATACCTGTTACACAATAGTTAGGAAAGCAATTCACAAGGATTTATGTGTATTCAAAGAGAAATCACTGCACTATAGTAATGGTACAAAATGGCATGACAACAGATTGCAGAGTCATTTGCAGGATAAGATATATTTATTACATATATGAATCCAAACGGGCTAACAAAAACATAGCAAAGAAGTTAAAGGTCTGTGTGTGGCAAAGATCCTTGGATGAAGAGATGCCAATGTGGTCAGACTGAAGAGAGACATAAGCAGCCTTGGAGCTCTGGAGAAATACTTCAACATGTAGTGAGACACGAATTGCACCACTCCAAAAAGCAAAGCAACTTGACCTGTTTCTGCACATGGCCTGAGACATAGCAAAGAAGTTAACGGTCTGTGTGTGGCAAAGATCCTTGGATGAAGAGATGCCAATGTGGCCAGACTGAAGAGAGACATAAGCAGCCTTGGAGCTCTGGAGAAATACTTCAACATGTAGTGAGACACGAATTGCACCACTCCAAAAAGCAAACAAAATAAAAAGTTTAATGCCACAAAGACCACCACTCCAGGCCAGGTGTTATATACAGGCTATAGATATTAGAAAAGAAAAACTACCACTACAACACACTATATGTGCCAAACAATTACCTATAAACCTCGCATGGATAAATAACCAGAGTTAGGCCACATTTACATGGTCACAATTTAGCTACCACATTATGACACTAGGGGACATCTACATACTACACCATTAATGCGTTTTGTGACTTAGCAAATATAAGCATCAAGTGTGCCAAGTCTGGACTAGCCAAAGTGTAGCAAACATTAAACAAAAAAAAAATAATTAAGCGACATTAGCTCATAGTTGCCTACTCTCCCGGAATGTCCGGGAGACTCCCGGACTCCCGAGAGAGAAGGCAAAAATCCCGGATCCAGGTGTCCTCGCTGTTGAAGATGGCGGGGGGCGGGGCTAAACGCGTCATCGCGGCCCCATCCCCTCCTTCGATTGGCTAAAATGGCTAAATTGATTGACAGGGGCGGAGCCTAATGGCGGCCCGCACGTGGCCACGCCCCTCGACGGACCCTCTCCCGGACAGATGCCTCTAAAAGTAGACAAGTATGCATTAGCCTGTAGATGAAATCTAACACACTAAGGTGCATTAAGCAAAAGA
Source organism: Mixophyes fleayi (assembly GCF_038048845.1). NCBI lineage: Eukaryota > Metazoa > Chordata > Amphibia > Anura > Limnodynastidae > Mixophyes > Mixophyes fleayi. The sequence continues at coordinate 208,369,122 of NC_134402.1, read as the reverse complement.
CATTGAGGCAAAATCTACAGACATGAATCTTGAAAAAGTGCATTCAAAATTATTACCTCAAAAATAACGATCGACAACATAGCTCCTGAAGTTTGAGCCACGCACTGCTTCACGAGGGGGGGAACTTGATCTTCCTCCTCCTCCTCCTTCTCCGCCTCCTCTGCCTCGTCCACCCCAGCAACCTCGTCCATGACCCCTGGTGCCCCACTCCTGATGGCAATATTATGGAACACCACACATAGAGCAATGATCCTACAAACCTTCCTCGGCTCATACATCAGGGCGCCACCAGACCGGTCCAGGCATCTAAATCGAGCCTTGAGAACTCCAAAAGCCCTTTCTATTACCGATCTGGTGGCCCTATGAGCCGAGTTATAGGCCTCCTCCTGCTCTGTGTGTGGGTTCAATATAGGAGGTGAGGAGCCAAGGGCAGGAGGGATACGCATTGTCTCCTATGTAGGAAGAGGAAAGAAAAAAAAATTATTTAAACCTTTTAAGACTACAACTATACGTGATAAAAATGTAATGCTAACATTGTTATATATGAGGGCAAACTACAATCTAGCCCAAATAGTAAGGTTACAACGTCTTAATACTGTATAATTAGCCTCCAAACAAAACTAGCCATGTCCATTAATGCCTCAACAACTAAGGTAAATAAACATTACAGATTGGCAAAGTGCACCTAACTAATATTTTTACACCTGCCAGAGTCCACTATTCTCAAGACATATACCTATTACTAATAGGTGACTTTCAGTTATACGGCTACATGAGCATTATATCTCTTACTAGTCAAAAGATTGATACAATCACTCTATAGTAGCGAAATCTATAAATACAAGGCACATGTGTAAGAGTAAAATATCAATTACTATATTAAACTTTAACAATCTATGTCTGCCATACAATATGACTAAACATTTAGAGTTGAGGGAACCATTATTTGCACATAATAACCAAGAAGCCACGCATCTCCGTGTGGTGTCACACCCCCTTGCCTCTGTTGCAATCTAGGCCACAACCATGAGTTACGAAAGGAATAGGAGTCATGGGTACTCCCAGGCCATTTCGCAACCAGGTTTCGAAACAGGAGAGATGGGTCACATATGGCCTGGACGTTTATTGAGTGGAAATGCTTCCGGTTAATGTAAACGGAAGCATCTCCACTCAAGGGCACCAGTGCCACATGAGTCCCATCTACAGTGGCAGATGTATAAACTGCCGGAGTCGTGACTGAAATGCCCTCAGGACAACCTCCAGCACACGGCTGAAGGTCGCCTGGGACATTCCTGCCGCGACCCCGACTGTGAACTGGAAGGATCCAGTTGCACAGAAGTGCAGTACCGCCACAAGTTTGGTCAAAGGCGGTACTGCTGTCGGGATGACGCGCATTGGCTCAAGGTCACGCTCCACAATGCGCAGGGTGTCCAAGATAAGATATGGAGGAAGCCAATAGCGATGGATAACCTCCGCATCTGACATCCCAAAGAGGCACATTAAGCCTTTTCTGCAGCAATAGAGATTTCTTGCCCACCAACATATAGTTACATCTTTAAACATACTGAGTACTGAGCAAGGTACAGCAGTAAACATCAGATTAAAAAAACATTTGCCCATCTACAGTCTACTTACCCAGAATTGTGAAACTCACAACAACACAGCAGTGCAAGCAAGGTATTTTTATCTATCACTCTAATTAGGTAATTAAATGCCGGTGCGAACGCCGGAGAGTATGCTGAACAGAAGTCATTAAGAGCACACAGGTGCGTACCAATTAAACAAGTTTGGTTTTGACTAAAAGTCATCCTGGCATGTTACCTAAGGTTATTCAATGTACGGTAAGTCGATATTTAAACTATTATTACAGATGTAAATAATGCGCTTAGCTTTAAGTGCTGTGCCAATATTAAGGATAAAATAGTTTGGACTATAATTATATTCCCTAAAAATCATTTACATGTATTAAATTAACATGTGAAAACTTAATGTGTGACACTATAGTGTAGTGGTTATGTATTCCACCCACAAATACTAAGTGCAGGAGTTCAAGCCCACAGGTCAACCATAAGCACAAAGTGATTTACGAGCCTCCATTAAGCATACTCAGTAAAGTATAATAGAAATAAAAAAACGCAAATGCTTGCAAGATACGCAACATGTTTTTTTTTTTTATTATTTTATTTTTTTTATTTCCATTTGTTTTGTTTTTTTTATAATTATTAAAATGGTCAAGTCTTTCAAGGTCCTGATGCGTTGGACAAGCAATTTTATTTTTTTATGTGTGTGTATGTTTTTAATAGCACCTTATCCGTCATTCCGTTAACAATAAATGCAACCTGCCAGATTTGTCAGACCTGACAGCTATTCAGCTGACCGAAAAAGTTATTGTGCAGTTTGGTGTGTGTTTTAGTATCTGAAGTATACCTTAGTGGATAAAGAACTAACCTTGCAATGATAAGGTAATGAGTTTGACCCCCGATTCATGTGTGTATGTGGCTTACCTTTGTTTATGTAAATGTTTGAGTGCATTTATTCCACTCTGTGACTTATGTAAGAGTGCTTTTGTATATGGTTTGGTGTTTAATCTGCCTATATGTCATTTTTAACATTGTGATCACTTACAACACATCAAAGGAGTTGTAGCAAAAGACTTTATTGCAAAGACATAGTAAATCTATACTCTCAGAAGTAGAAAAAGAGAACACAAAAATGGTAGCAATATTAATATACTTTTGATTTGTATTAATGAACATGGATATATTTCAATATGCATACATTTTTACTCACCATATACCAATTCTTACAGTGTATAATATGTGAACATATTTGGAGTTTTCTACATCTTTTAAGGACACCAACTTATTATATACGTTGGTGCTCATCTTTCATTGTTATTCTATTCTGTTCTCATCACCACTTGTACAGTGGCATAGCAGATAGCCAAAGCACCTTTGAAACTTGCAAACGTGTGTTCAAGACCTCACTAATTCACTTGTGTCTTAGGGATCCTTAATATCCTTACAATATTTGTGTTGGTGTCAAAACTTACCCTGTGGTAATCGAACACTTCATTTACAACAGCTAATAAAATGAGTGTAAATTCATTCAAAAAGTGTACAGTTATTATATGTGTATTTTTCTTTTATTATATTGAAAAGGCACCATCAACAAGTGTCAAATCATCCATGTTGCATATTGAGACTAATGTTAATTGTTAGTTGCTGAGAATCAAAAGAGATTTGTAATCTATATTTATGATAAAGCCGAATGTTTGCCCAACAGTTTAACACAATTTATAAAATTAGCCATGCACTGTGCACTCGATTCCAGCAGCTGTCATGAATGGGGAATGGAGTGTGCACTCCGTTCCAGAAACTTTCATGAATGGGGAATGGAGTGTGCACTCTATTTTGGAAACTTTCATGAATGGGGAATGGAGTGTGCACTCCATTTTGGAAACTTTCATGAATGGGGAATGGAGTGTACACTCCATTCCGGAAACTGTAATGAATGGGGAATGGAGTGTGCACTCCATTTTGGAAACTATAATGAATGGGGAATGGAGTGTGCACTCCATTTTGGCAGCCGGAATGGATAGGGAGTGATAGTAGAAAATATATCTGGCTAGCATACCAAACTGCAGTGTAGAGGCCCATAAAAGCCAGGCCTCTTTACTGAAGAGGCAGCAAGCAGCATTGTGCGCTATATGACAATATTTGTAAAAAAAAAAAAATCTTAAAATTTTTTTTAATAATATGTGTGTTTGTTTAGCTTATTTTTAACAAATTTTTCATACGCAGAGTATGCTTCTAAAGGCTTTTAACAGTTGTTTGCGCTGGATGTTTTAGATTTATACATGACCCTGGCCGTTACTAACTTTTGTGAAAGATTTGAGACAGGAGTGACGTCAGTTTCACTCAACTGGAAAGAGGGAACGCCTACTGTTCTCAAGTGAAAATGTATAACGCCTACTTTACTCAAATGGTGTCTCATCTCCGCCCAGTCCGCGCCTACTCTCCGCCCATTACCACCCCTTTGTTCTCAAGTGGTCAGCAGCTATCTCAAATCTATTTGCGTTGGACTTTTGGATTGCGTTGACTTTGAGAGTAGTATCTGCCGTGATTGCGTAGCGTAAGTGTTGTTTTGCGCATCTCAAGTGTCGTTTTGCGCATCTCAATTGTCATTTTGCGCACTTCAAGTGTCGTTTTGCACATGCGCAGACCCAATTAGCAGATGCGTATGCGTTTGCGTACCTTGATGAATCGGGCCCATAGATTGCAGTTCCTATTTTTTGGGACTGCAGAAATAGTGAACGTAGTAATATAGATTGCAGTTCCTATTTTTTGGGACTGCAGAAACAGTGAACGTAGTAATCTAGATTGCAGTACCTATTTTTTGGGACTGCAATAATATATTGCCTTATAATATTTTTTATAATTTTTAAATTATTTTTTTATATTTTTTTAAATTATTTTTCTTTTAAGATTTTGGGATAATTATCAAATTACTATGGACTTAGCAGAAAAAAATACAGGACAAAAGCACCACTGGACTCAGCAGGACAGACACTGGCCAAAGTACTACTGGACTCAGCAGGACAAAGCACCACTTTACTAAAATAATCAGCAGGAAGAGCACACTTTACTAAAATAATCAGCAGGACAGAGCACACTTTACTAAAATAATCAGCAGGACAGAGCACACTTTACTAAAATAATCAGCAGAACAGAGCACAGTTTCACTATCTCTCAACAACCTCCCTCTACACTACCCACAGGGAGAATGAAGATGGCGGCCGCGAGCGGGGCATTTATGACATCCGAGTCTCGCGAGATCCGACGCGAGACTTGGATGTCATAGCCTCGTTTTGGATTCCTTGGGCGGCCGGAAGTACCCGAACAGTGCGCGGATCCGACGGGCACTGTTCGGGTGGGCTCGGATTAGCGAAATCCGAGCCGGCTCATCTTTAATAAAAATAAACCAGTGTCTGAATAAATGCTATAAATAAAAAAATGTTATATGGCATGAATATTGCAAAACAGTGTAATAAAAGCAATTGATTTAATTGAACAAAGAACAAACAATAAAATGGAAAAATGGATATAAAATAGACAATGGTACAACAAACAACGATAGAGTAAAATACCGATAAAATCAATGCCCAGAGGATGGAAATTAACAATGGAGGTTAATCAAGCAGACATTATCTGGGTGAAAAATAACCATAAACAATCCAAATGTTCGCAGTGGTTAAAGTCTCGATACGGGTGGAGTGTTGAAACAACAAAGGTTTTGACTCACAATAGTCCCAGGCCGGGATTGATTGTTATACAGGAAGGGATGCCTGAATTTTTTACTGCTCTTGCTGATCTGGAGTTTAGTGCAGTTCCTTTCTTTTATTTTCACACTTCTGGTGATGCATACACGAACACTTCACTGCTTTTACCTTGCTTTTTATTATCAAGATGGCAAAGTAATTCATAGCATTAAGTTTACACACACTTTTCTTGTGACCCTAAAGCTAAAGTAACCGAGATCAGCTTCCTAAACACCGGTCACTGTCTGGCGTTGGTCACGCTATACAAAAGAAAGACAGGTTTAAAGAGTTTACCCTCCTCCCACAACCCTAACTTTATGGACAGATGAGACAACCACCTGACACACCCTGTCAGCTGGCTGCTAGCTGTGGAAAGAGATGCATTTAAACGACTTCAAAATGTGTATGTTAAATCAGAACATTTACTATTATTTTGTCACACATGTATCTCTTTAACATAGGTGCACTACTGTACATATGTTTAACTCACTCTGCAGCCTTTCTCTGCAAATTGCCAGCTAAATAACTAGCTCCCCTTTTAGAAGCCTAAACGGGGAGTTAAGTGTATGTGTATATATATATATTAAGGATGAGCGGGCTCGGATTCCGCTAATCCGAGCCCAACCGAACAGTGCAGATCCGACAGGATCCGAGCACTGTTCGGGTATTTCCGGCGCCAAAAAAAATGAAAGTGAGGCTCTGATGTCCAAGTCTCGCGTTGGACCTCGCGAGACTCGGATTGCATAAATTCCCCGCTAGCGGCCGCCATTTTCATTTGGGCTGTGATCAGGGTAGAGGGAGGTTGTAGGGTAGTGGTGCTCCTGCGTGATCAGTCCAGTGGTGCTTTATGCTTGTGTCCAGTGCTCTGTCCTTGCTGAGTCCAGTGGTGCTTTATGCTTGTGTCCAGTGCTCTGTCCTTGCTGAGTTCAGTGGTCCTTATGTCCTGTGCTCTGTCCTGCTGAGTCCAGTGGTGCTTTGACCAGTGTCTGTCCTGCTGAGTCCAGTGGTGCTTTAGTCCTGGGCATTTTTGTGCTAAGTCCATAGTAATCTTCTAATTATTAAAAACTCCAAAAAAAATGAAAAAAAAAAAAAAATATTAATAAATAATTTTAAAAGTATAAAAAAATTCTAGAGCAATATATTATTGCAGTCCTGAAATATTAGTACTGCAATACCTACGTTCACTGTTTCTGCAGTCCAAAAAATAGGAACTGCAATCTATATTACTACGTTCACTGTTTCTGCAGTCCCAAAGAATAGGAACTGCAATCTATATTACTACGTTCACTGTTTAAGCAGTCCAAAAAATAGGAACTGCAATCTATATTACTACGTTCACTGTTTAAGCAGTCCAAAAAAAAGGAACTGCAATCTATATTACTATGTTCACTGTTTAAGCAGTCCAAAAAATAGGAACTGCAATCTATATTACTACGTTCACTGTTTAAGCAGTCCAAAAAATAGGAACTGCAATCTATGTTACTACGTTCCCTGTTTAAGCAGTCCAAAAAAATAGGAACTGCAATCTATATTACTACGTTCACTGTTTAAGCAGTCCAAAAAATAGGAACTGCGATCTATATTTCTACGTTCACTGTTTCTGCAGTCTAAAAAATAGGAACTGCAATCTATATTTCTACGTTCACAGTTTCTGCAGTCCCAAAAAATAGGAACTGCAATCAAAATTACTACGTTCACTGTTTAAGCAGTCCCAAAAAATAGGAACTGCAATCTATATTACTACATTCACGGTTTAAGCAGTCCAAAAAATAGGAACTGCAATCTATATTACTACATTCACTGTTTAAGCAGCCAAAAAAATAGGAACTGCAATCTATATTACTACGTTCCCTGTTTAAGCAGTCCAAAAAAATAGGAACTGCAATCTATATTACTATGTTCAATGTTTAAGCAGTCCAAAAAATAGGAACTGCAATCTATATTACTACGTTCACTGTTTAAGCAGTCCAAAAAAATAGGAACTGCAATCTATATTTCTACGTTCACTGTTTCTGCAGTCCAAAAAATAGGAACTGCAATCTATATTACTACGTTCACTGTTTCTGCAGTCCAAAAAATAGGAACTGCAATCTATATTTCTACGTTCACTGTTTCTGCAGTCCCAAAAAATAGGAACTGCAATCTATATTATTACATTCAGCAGTCCCAAAGTGTGTGTGGTTTAGGGGTACGCTCTCTTGTGCTGCATATAATGGAGTACAAAAATTTGTAGGATAAAGTAGGGAAAGATCAAGACCCACTTCCTCCTAATGCTGAAGCTGCTGCCACTACTCATGACATAGACGATGAAATGCCATCAACGTCGTCTGCCAAGGGCGATGCCCAATCTTCAACACCTGGGGCTGCGAGGAAAAAGCTCAGTTTTCCTTAAAGACCCGCTGGCGGGGATGCTGAGAACATCTGGTCCGGACTGAAGGACCTGCCAACCATTGCAGACATGTCTACTGCCGCTGCATTGGATGCTGTCACAATTGAAAAAATGGTGGAGGATTACTTTGCTGACACCATCCAAGTAGACATGTCAGACAGTCCATATTCTTACTGGCAGGAAAAAAAGCCAGTTTGGAAGCCCCTGTACAAACTGGCTCTATTTTATCTGAGTTGTCTCCCCTCCAGTGTGTACTCGGAAAGAGTTTTTAGTGCAGCGGGGAACCTGGACAGTGAGCGGCGAAGGAGGTTGCTTCCGCAAAACGTTGAAAAAATGATGTTCATAAAAATGAATTATCAATTCCTCAATCAAGAACAGCACTGCCCTCCAGAGACTACAGAGGGGACCTGTGGTTGTGGAGTCCAGCGGGGACGAATTGATAATGTGTGAGGATGAGGAAGTACACACTGAAGGGGGCGAGGAATCAGAGGATGAGGACGACATCTTGCCTCAGTAGAGCCAGTTTAGTTTGTACAGGGAGAGATGAACAGCTTTTTTTGTGTGGGGGCCCAAGCAAACCAATCATTTCAGCCACAGTAATTTGGTAGGCCCTGTCGCTGAAATGATTGGTTTGTTAAAGTGTGCATGTCCTATTTCAACAACATAAGGGTGGGTGGGAGGGCCCAAGGACAATTCCATCTTGCACCTCTTTTTTTTCTTTGCCAGCTCGTTTTGTGGGGGTTCAAACAAACCAATCATTTCAGCCACAGTTTTGTAGGCCCTGTCGCTGAAATGATTGGTTTGTTAAAGTGCGCATGTAATATTTGAGCAACCTCAGGGTGGGTGGGAGGGCCCAAGGACAATTCCCTCTTGCAACTCTTTTTTTGGCATTATGTGACCGTCCAACAGTCGTTTGGCATGAGCACGAAGTACGACAGTAGTCATCCTATGGCAAAGCGGATAACTGCGGCCTTAACAGCTATGTTGGTATTAGACGTGCATCCGGTGTCCGCCATCTGTGCAGTGGAATTTAGACAGTTGAAGGAGGTACCAAATTGGGTACTGGGGCCACTCCACTACGCAGTCCAGCAATCTTAGTATCAGATATTAAACTACGTTCACTGTTCCTGCTACATCAAAAAAGCATGAACATGCCCTGCCATCAACAAAAACAAGAGGTAGTGACGCGCTTGAACTCCACCCTCTATATGCTGCAGAGGATGGAGGAGCAGCCATCTGTGCAGTGGAATTTAGACAAGTTGAAGGAGGTATTGTGGCCCCGGTACCAAATTGGGTATCGGGGCCACTCCACTACGCAGTCCAGAAACTATGTTCACTGTTCCTGCAGTGCAGAAATATTAGTATCAGATATTAAATTTCGTTCACTGTTCCTGCTACATCAAAAAAGCATGAACATGCCCTGCCATCAACAAAAACAAGAGGTAGTGACGCGCTTGAACTCCACCCTCTATATGCTGCAGAGGATGGAGGAGCAGAAAAAGGCCATTCAAGCCTACACAACCACCTACGATGGGCCACGTGTTTGTGCCGCCGACTTGTTTCGCTTTGCTTAGACATCCAGCTACCTCGGTGCAACCTTTTGGACTAAAAACAATATTGTGAGGTGTGAGGTGTTCACAATAGACTGGAAATTAGTGGAAATGAATGCTATTGAGGTTAATAATAGTGTAGGAGTGAAAAAAAAACCGAAATATGGATTTTAGCACTTTTTATGCTTTTTTTAAAAAAAATCAGAACCCAAAATCAGAACCAAAACCTTTCGTGGGGTGTGTTGGCAAAAAAAATCAGAACCCAAAACCTCAAGCTAATCAGAATCCAAAACCCAAAACACCAAAAGTGCCCGGTACACACCCTTAATATATATATATATATATATACATCTACTATATAAAAGCCTAGTGGCGTGTGTCTGTGTGTGAAAAAAAACAAAACAAGCTGCAGCGCCACCTGCTGGGCGAAGTTATACACTGACCTACTAAATTCTTAGTGTGTGTGTAAAAAAAAATTCAGAAAGGGCTGAAATTTAGTATACTAAGATGTTTTTAATTTGTTAATTTAATTTGTTAATTGTTAAAAGTGTTTATAAAGATTTAAAAAAAAATATATATATATTTCTTGAAGGAGAAGTGACAGTTGGGAGTGGTTGGTGGTTGCCAGGGGTGACAGTGGGGAGTGGTTGGTGGTTGAGGCCTGGGCTATGGCCCAAATGCATGACAAGGACCTTTTTAACACCTTAAGTAGCTTGATTTGACTAGAATGCATGAGTATCATGCACGGGTTAACTTGTGTATATATATATATATATATATATATATATATATGTGTTAAAACTACTTACAGCTGCCTGCCTCTACTCCGATCCAATAATCTCCTTCTGGAAAGCTGGTTAGGTCCACAAAGATTTGAAGGTATGATGTCTGGATGTAATATATATATATATATATATATATATATATATATATATATATTAATATTAGTACAGGTACGTGTAAAATGTACAAGCACTTCTGTATAAAACACAAGTAAAATAACGCCATTGGGTATAAGGCTATAAGCATTGACTACATCATCTACAGCCCACAGTAGGACACTTACAGCTCTCCCAGAGGGGCTCGCCTAAGTGGTCGGCATAAGAAAAATCATTACTTACACAAACTAAAATACTGTACATTAAAACAATCATCAAAAGGCCACATTAAAACGGGTATTGACACCACACATTTAAACTAGCATTGAAACCGCACATTAAAAATACCATTGATAACGTACACTAAAACTAACAATTATACGCAAGCTAAAACTAGCACTGATACCGCACTTTAAAAATACAATTTATAATGCACATTAAAACTAGCAATGATACCGCACATTTAAACTAACATAAAAATGTTAACGTAACACCAATTTTGACTATATATGTCTATGTATATATATATATATATATATATATATATATGTGTGTGTGTGTAGCTATGTATATATGTGCATATCTATGTGTGTGTATATATATATATATATATATATATATATATATATATATATATATATATATATAAATTTATGGATACATATGTGTAATAATCATGCAGGACCCTCTATTTTATTAATCATTATTAAAGTTATTATCGAAGCCTACCACTTATATTAAAGCTTTAATTAGATGACATAAATATGTGTATATATATAAATAAATAAATATAAATTATACATAATGTACTACAATTTTATTCAAAATTTAATATAACTATACGGCTTCAGTAATTACTTTACTAATGATTAATAAAATATAATCTGCCACTCAATTTGCCTAATATTAATGTTTAATGTATATTTATTGAAACACTACTGATAAAATAAATAATCATATTTAAGAAGACCCCTCATAGCATGATTATTACTTGATTGCTTGATTAAATATGTAAAATGTAGCCAGAATATATATATATATTAAATGTACTCTTACTGTTATAGGTGGCTACATTTTACATATTTACTCAAGAAATACCCATGTTATTAATTCTTTTCTACATATATTTAGCTTTAGTATAATTTTTTAGTCACTTACCTACTGTCTCTCTCAAGTCTTCATGCAGAGGAGGAGCTGCTGCATCTGCACATGTGCAGCAGCTCCATTTCAGACATTTTAGGTATTACAGCAGCCGCGGTGCTGCTAAGAAAAGAGTGGGTGCATGCGTCAGCTGTCAGATGGCCGCAGTTGCTGTCAGTTGATGGATAGCTACAGCAGAGGCAATGCAGGCGGTGGGCCTCCCCCCCCCCCGCCAGTGGAGACAGAAATGTGATGCCTGGTGTGTGCAGAGGCTGTCAGTTGCTCTCAGACAGCAACTGACAGCTGGATAGTTATAGCAGAGGCAATGCAGGCGGCGGGCCTCCCCCCTTACCCCGCCAGCAGAGACAGGGATGTGATGCCTGGTGTGTGCGGAGGCTGTCAGTTGCTGTCAGACAGAAACTGACAGCTGGATAGTTATAGCAGAGGCGATGCGGGCGGCGGGGCCTCCCTTCCCCCTGCCAGCGGAGACAGGGATGTGATGCCTGGTGTGTGCGGAAGCTGTCAGTTGCTGTCAGACAGCAACTGACAGCTGGATAGTTATGGATAGTTACAGCTGGATAGTTAGGCGATGCGGGCGGCGGGGGGCCCTCAGAAAGAGGAGGGCCCGGGGCACGTGCCCCCTGTGCCCCCCCCTTAATCCGGCTATGCATTCACAGCTTGAGGTCTTACATAAGGAGACCACGTGAGGATTTGCTATATTTCAGTTTCCAAAATACAACTTAAAATCAATAAAAGTATTGGTCAACCACATATTCATAAATAGAATGATGAAGGACAGCCCATACATAAAATAAAGCATTTGGTCACACAGAGAATGAGGAAATGAGTATAACCTCAACTAATACACTGGACCTAGGTGTAACACTCTTGTTCCCCATTCCAGCGCTGTCCGCAATTCCGGGGATCACATAACTCGGCTGCCGTGACGGGCTATTTGAATTTTCTCTATATAACCTTGACAATGACACTTGCTCAATGTCAGTGCAACTTTGTTGCTGAGCGTCTGGGTGCCCTTCTCCCTGGCTTGCCTGACTTTGTTTGCTGGCTCTCCTGCACATTGCTCCTGGCCTGTCTGACTACGCTTTGCTGGATCACCTGTGTACCGAACTTGACTTGTCTGACCACGCATTGTCTGACTACCCGTGTACCCGATCCTAACTGATCAGTACATGTATGCTTTATTCATTGTGCTAGATCCCTGTCAGCCTGTTGATCAGCGTGTATCCATACATCTGACTCCTCCATTATCGGCATCTTTGTAGGACTATTCTGGGACGATTATACTCCCTGAGACCTGTGTTACTGCCTGAGACAGTCCAGGGGGCCGTGACCTGAGAGTTCCTGGCAGCGAGGACCATCCCGCCTTGCAGTGGTTCTTGGTGAATACCGGGCAACTCGTTAGACTCTGCGCCCCTGGTCTGTCGGTGCCAATCAGGAATAACACAGGCCTTTCATCAGCAGATCATAACAGTTTGCACTGACTGTATCTAAGGACCCAGCAGGAGATCCTTCTCCAAAAGATTTATTACAGCATTTGCTGGGGAGAGTAGAAAAACAAGAGGCCAATCAGGAACGTCTCATGCAGTTTCTACAGGGACTATTAGTCCAGCTGGATTCTTTATAGAATACCCTTATACCCCCACATACCACTGCTACCTCTTCTGAGTCTGTGTCTGCTCCAGCTACAACCTGTACCTCTGAGTAGCGCATCCCAAAGCCACGGATGTTTGATGAGAACTCCAAATTATGTAGAGGTTTCCTAAACCAATGTGCTATCCAATTCGAACTTCTGCCTGGGAATTTACCTACCTAGAAGGCTAAAGTCGCTTATATCAATTCTCTTCTCTCTGGTCAGGCTCTTGCCTGGGCTTCGCCCTTATGGGAGAGGAATGACGTTTTATTACAGGACTATGCTGAATTTATGAAGGCTTTCAAAAGAATCTTTGATGAACCTGGTCAGGTTTCCAGTGCCGCCACAGAGATCCTTCGCCTATGACAGGGTTCGCTGACTGTTGGCCAATATGTTGTCCAGTTTAGAACCTTAGCTTCGGAGTTGCGCTGGAACAACAATGCGCTGGTGGCTACCTTCTGGCAAAGTTTACCCTATAAGATTAAAGATGAGTTGGCATCCCATGATCTCCCATCCTCTCTAGATTAATTTATATCATTATGTGTTTAAGTGGATTTATGGTTCAAAGAAAGGTTTCAAGAAAAGGAACAGACCCGGTGCACTACCTTTCCGTCTTGCTCCCCAGTTCCAGGCAACTACCACACCTCCGGAGGAGCCAATGCAGTTTGGTAAAGCCTGTCTTTCTCCCAAGGAGAGGGAAGGAAGATTTAAAAATAAGTTATGCATTTATTGCGTAGGAAATGGCCATCTTATTGGTACATGTCCTATTCGTCCGGGAAAAGACAAGCCCTAGCGAGACAGGGAGAGGTCTCATTATGCTCGCCTGGTCTCTCTCTCCTAAACTCATTTCAAAAAGATAATCTCCTTTTCCCTGTTCTTCTTGTTTCTGAGAAACACTCTATTTCTCTATCTGCCCTTCTAGATTCTGGAGCAGTGGGGAACTTCATTTCTGCTTTCATAAATTAAGACTATGGCATTCCCAATTCCCCTGAAGCGTCTCTTGGCCATTGATGGCAGCAAGATATTTGGGGGTTTGATTCAGTTCCAGACGGTTCCATTTACACTCTAGATTAGAGCCTTGCATAAGGTGAAAGTTTCCTTACTAGTGATCCCTAGTGCAATACCTAGGCCTTCCATGGCTTCGCCTCCACTCTCCTACCCTAGATTGGCAATCCGCTCAAATCCTATCATGGAGACCACAGTGCCACTCCCGTTGTCTAAACAAGGTAGTACCTCTTCATTTCTCATCTGCTGCGTCTCTAACACCCCAGTACCAGGACTTCTCGGACGCCTTTTGCGAACAGAATGCTACCAAACTTCCACCTCATCACGTCTGCGACTGTGATATTGAGCTTTTACCTGGGAAGCCTATTCCTCGAGGCCGTGTCTATCCGCTCTCCATTCCAGAGACCCAGGCCATGTTAGACTACATCTTGGAGAACCTGAAGAGAGGTTTAATTAGAAAGTCTACTTCCCTAGCCGGGGCTGAGGATTCTTTTTTGTAAAGAAAAAGGACCGCTGTCTCCGCCCTTGTGTAGATTTCCTTGGCTTTAATGCTATTACTATTAAAAACAGGTATCCTTTACCTTTAATTTCCGAACTCTTTAATCGTATCAAGGGGGCAGTTGTTTTCTCCAGACTGGATCTTTGAGGAGTATACAATCTCATCTGCATCAAAAAAGGAGACAAATGGAAGACAGCCTTTAACACGCATGATGGCCACTTCGAATATCTGGTAATGCCTTTTGGGCTATGTAATGCCGCAGCTGTGTTACAAAACTTCATGAACGAAATCTTTAAATACCTCCTCTACCAGTTTGTTATCATCTACTTGGATGATATTCTTATTTTTTCTCAAGTTTTTTTCTGTCATAGGAGTCATGTACGTCTGGTGCTTAAGCGGCTCAGAGAACATTATCTCTTCTGTAAATTAGGGAAATGCCTCTTTAAGCAAGGGAAATTGCCTTTCCTGGGATATATCCTCTCGGAAACCAGACTTCAAAAGAACCCGGATAAATTGAAAGCCATATTGGATTGGCCTCTACATACCTGCTTGAAAGCCATCCAGTGTTTCCTCGGGTTATCTAATTATTATAAGCAATTCATCAAGGGGTATTCTACCATCATTTCTCCCATTTCAGCCTTGATTAAGAAGACGGCAAATCCTAAGTTCTGGACTCCTGAGGCTCTCAAGGCCTTTGACCAACTGAAAATTGCCTTTTCTTCAGCTCTATATCCTCAACTTCCTTTTTTCCTTGAGGTTGATGCCTCTTCCTATGGTACCGATTCAGTCTTATCTCAACAAGGTCCCTCTGGGACGTTACATCATTGTGGATTTTTCTTCCGTAAATTTCTTCCAGCTGAAAGGAATTATGGAATTGGTGATCAAGAACTACTAGCTATTAAGTTAGCACTTTCTGCATGGCGACACCTTCTAAAAAGGGCTCTATTCCCAATAACAATTTATACAGACCACAAGAACCTTCTGTATCTCCATTCTGCAAGATGCTTGAATTCTCATCATGCCAGATGGTCTTTTCAAGATTTTATATTAATTTGACATTTCGGCCAAGATCTAAGAACAAGAAGGCTGATGCGCTTTCCAGATCTTTCAACTCTGACCACCAGGACTCACCCGAGAAGATCAAGCCCATTCTGGATCCCAATTGTATCCTATCTTCCACTCCTCTTGAAAGCGTTACTTGACCACCTAGCAAGACCTTCATCCTACCTCATCTTTGTTCCAAATTATTACTTTGGGCTCATGTCTCCCATTTTTCAGGCCATGCTCCAATAAGGAAGACTGATGAACTTCTCACCCACTATTATTGGTGGCCATCTTGCTTAAAGGACGTCAAGAATTCTGTCTCTGCATGTTCTAAATGTGCCCAACATAAAGTGCCTCGAGCCAAACTTTTTGGTCCATTTATTTCCTTACCCATTACTGAAGTTCCTTGGTCTCAACCTTCCATGGATTTTATTACTGATTTGCCTCCATCCAATCTTATACTACCATCTGGGTTATTACGGATCGTTTTTCAAGAGCAGCCCATTTTGTATCACTCAAAGGACTTCCATCCTCTTCACTTTTGGAGAATCTCTTTATAAAAGAAGTGTTTCATCTGCATGGTTGTCCTCTACCGGGGTCACTGTTTATTTCAAGGTTCTGGATCGCCTTCTGTGCTAAATTAGGAATTAAACTTGATTTCTCTTCAGCGTATCACCCCTAGTCCAATGGGCTCACAGAATGAATTAATCAAGAACTCGAAAAGTTTCTTCGAATGTATATATCTGCTCACCAGTTTTTGTGGGCTGAATTACTGGGCAGAATTCACCCATAATAATCATTTTCCTGATGCAATTGCTAATTCCCCCTTTTTTGTCATGTATGGCTGTCATCCAAGACCACCAACCTTTTCTCAAGCTCCCATTTCTTCTGGTCCAGCAGTGGATTCGTTAGTACGTAATTTTTCTCTTATCTGGGCACAGCCTAAAAAACGCTTCTAGGAGATTTATGATAAAAGAAGGCATCCAGTTTCTAATTTAGTTCCTGGAGATAGAGTCTGGTTGTCTACTAGGAACATTTTTTTCAAGGTTCCCAGTATGAAGTTAGCACCCAAATTTATTGGACCTTTTCAAATTTCCAACGTCATTTTAGACTGAAGCTTCCTCCGTATCTGCAGATTCCCAATGTATTTCATATTTCTCTCTTAAAACCGGTAGTGTAAAACCAAAATCTCCACCTCCGGTTTAGTCTCAAGAGAAGCAGAGTATGTGGTTAAGCAACTTCTAGACTCATATAAATCCAGAAGTTCTGTACAATTTCTCGTGAACTGGAAAGGCTATGGGCCAGAGGAACGTTCCTGGTTTAAAGCTTCAGATATTCATGCCCCTCAATAGCTTAAACAGTTTCACAAGAAATTACCCAACAAACCCTTTTAGGGTGTCTGAAGTCCACTCTTATGGCGGGGGGGGGGGGGGGGGGTACTATAACACGCTTACCTGTTCCCCGTTTCAGCGCTGTCTCTCAGTGCCGCGATCGGCACTTCCGGGTAGCAGGTCACATGACTCGGCTGCCGGGGGAGGCTATTTGAATTTTCTCTATATAACCTCGGTACTGACACTTGCTCAGTGTCAGTTCAACTTTGTTGCTGAGCTTCTGACTTCTGTATCCTCTGTGTGCCCTTCTCCCTGTGAATGTGTACTACTACTGGATATCCTTTGCATTGTTCCTGGCCTGTCTGACTACGTTTTACTGGATCATATGTGTGATGAACTTGGCCTGTCTGACTACACTTTGCTGGATCACCTGTGTACCAAACTTGGCTTGTCTGACTACGCTTTGCTGGATCACCTGTGTATTGAATCTGGCTCATCTGACTCCGCATTGTCTGACTATCCGTATACCTGATCCTAACTGGTAGTAGCTCTATGCTATATTAATTGTACTAGATTCCTGCCAGCCTGTTGATCCGTGTGCATCCATACATATGACTCCTTCGTTATCTTCATCTCTGTATTACTCTTCTGGGACGATTATACTCCCTGAGAACTGTGAGGCCTCAACCTGCGAGTTCCTGGCAGCGAAATCTATCCGGCCTTGCGGCGGTTCTTGGCGAACGCTGGGGAACTTGTCAAAATTCATGCCCCTGCTCTGTCGGTGCCAATCAGGAATAACACAGGCCTTTCATCTGCAGATCATAACACTAGGCCTGTTTGGTATTATTAAAGTAATTTCATCGTTTTCCAATAAGCATTGTCTAAGCAATTTTTTGTGGTTCCAAAGCACAAGCAATTTATTTAGCAAAAGCAAAAAGGTTTAGCAGTTCAATAAATAACTACAGTACAGCCGATACCTGATACATACGCTGCGCTCGCTGCGCTCTCTGCTGGATCCAACAAGACAGTAATTCAATCCAGAAGACTGTGGTCAGTGTGACTGTTTAGCTGGCTCCAAGGAGCTGTATATATACACTTAGTGATACAGTGAAAACAATACAGATGATGTGGCTTGCTTCTATAGATCCAGGCTTCAGGAGGGTCCAGTGTAATGCAGGTCTCTGGCCAGTTCAAATGAAAATATCCAAAGGTGGGGATCAGCTCTTCAGATGATGCATACTTAGTTTTCCCACCAAGAACTGTTTCAAACTGGTCTATTAGCATTACTGTCACGGGCACTAGGAGTTCTGCCCAGGATTCACCAGTTGATAATGCTTACCAGAGGGGCGGGGTTTACACAGCGGTCCTTTGGCAGTAGGGTGAATAGTAGGAACGTATATAACAGCAGATGGAGAGAGAATGCCAATGGAATAGATGAGAGTCAGTGACTTGCAGCTATACTGGTAGGAGAGTCAGCGACTTGCAGCTGTACTGGTAGGAGAGTAGAGTGGACGTGAACAGGTGAAGGAAGGTAACGGGAGAGTCAGTGGTCTGCGGATAGCAAGTTGTACCACTGCTGTGAAAGGAAGACTTGTCCAGGTGCAAGTAGGTAGCGGGAGAGTCAGTGGTCTGCGTATAGCAAGTTGTACCACTGCTGTGATGAGAAGACTTGTCCAGGTGCAGGTAGGTAGCGGGAGAGTCAGTGGTCTGCGTATAGCAAGTTGTACCACTGCTGTGAAGGGAAGACTTGTCCAGGTGCAGGTAGGTAGCGGGAGAGTCAGTGGTCTGCGTATAGCAAGTTGTACCACTGCTGTGAAGGGAAGACTTGTCCAGGTGTAGGTAGGTAGCGGGAGAGTCAGTGGTCTGCATATAGCAAGTTGTACCACTGCTGTGATGAGGTGAGGACTTGTCCAGGTGCGGATAAGTGGAGGAGTGATAAGAGTCTATAACTGTATAAATACAATTGGAGAGCAGAGGAGCTAGTCCCAAACAGATATGCAGTGTCACAGCTAATAGTCTATAGCGGGTATGTATACCGCTGCTGAGTAGAGAGGCTTGTCCAAAGCGGATATGCAGGATAACAACTGATAGTCAATAACAAGTATGCATATCGCTGCTGAGTAGAGAAGCTTGTTTAAACAGATATGCAGCATAACGGCTAATAGTCTATAGCGGGTATGGATACCGCTGCTGAGTAGAGAAGCTTATCCAAAGCAGATATGCAGGATAACAGCTGATAGTCAATAACAAGTATGCATACCGCTGCTGAGTAGAGAAGCTTGTCCAACGAGGATATGCAGGCACAGCAGGAGAGCTGAGAGACTGTAGCGGGTATGGGGACCGCCGATGAGCAGAGCAGGTAATCCAGCAGGAAACTGAAGATATGAGCAGGACACAGGAGACACCTTCAGAGACTCACAGGGAATGAGACTCAAGATCAGGCAACGATACAATGGCCACAGGTGCCTTAAATAGGGAGAGGTGATTGATCCACCAATTAGATTAAAAGCAAGGTCATAAGAGTTCATGGATGCTGCGCATGCGCAGTCCATCAAGATGGCGGACGGCAGCGACTCAGGACAGGCGCCGGCAGGAAGGATAGAGAACCACGCACCAGCGCAGAGGCACTCGCGGTCCGGTGAGTGACAGTACCCCCCCTTTTAAAGGTGGGCACAGAACACTTAGAGACAGGTTTGCCCAGAAACTTGGAGTAATTTTTTTTTAGAAGAGCTGGAGCGTTGAGATCATCTGCACGGATCCAAGAATGTTTCTCTGGACCAAAGCCCTTCCAATGCACTAGGAAGCGAAGAACTCCTCGCGAAATTTTGGCATCCAGAATCTGAGTAATTTCAAACTCCTCCTCTTGATCAACTTGTACTGGCCGAGGTGCTGAAGGAGGAACAGAGAAACGGTTGATGATAAGAGGCTTGAGTAATGACACATGGAAGGCGTTGGAGATACGAAGGTTCTTAGGTAATAGTAGTTTGAAGCATACCGGATTTATCACCTGAGTGATTTTATATGGACCAATGAAACGGGGAGCGAACTTCATGGATGGAACCTTCAGGCGAATATTTTTGGTAGAAAGCCATACGCGGTCTCCAACTTTAAGTGGTGGAATAGCTCGCCTCTTTTTATCAGCAAAACACTTGTATCTGGCAGATGTCTTCTTCAGGGAGGATTTAACCTGAGACCAGATAGTTTTGAAACTCTGACATAAACTCTCCACTGCAGGAACTTGGGTGGGAGGGAGGGAGGAAATTCTGGGAGAGACGGATGGTGACCGTATACCACAAAGAATGGAGTTTTTGAAGATGACTCATGATCATCATCATCATTTTTATTTATATAGCGCCACTAATTCCGCAGCGCTGTACAGAGAACTCATTCACATCAGTCCCTGCTCCATTGGAGCTTACAGTCTAAATTCCCTAATATAGACACACTCACACAAAGACAGACAGAGAGGGAGACACTAGGGTCAATTTTTTTGATTGCAGCCAATTAACCTAACAGTATGTTTTTGGAGTGTGGGAGGAAACCGGAGCACCCGGAGGAAACCCACGCAAACACAGGGAGAACATACAAACTCCACACAGATAAGGCCATGGTTGGGAATCGAACTCATGACCCCAGTGCTGTGAGGCAGACGTGCTAACCACTAGGCCACTGTGCTGCTCGTGATACATATTGTTATAAGCGAATTCAGCCCATGGCAGCAAATCTACCCAATTGTCTTGGTTGGCTGAGGAGAACATCCTTATGAAAGTCTCAAGATCTTGGTTGACTCTCTCGGTCTGTCCATTTGATTGAGGATGGTAGGAGGATGATAGTGACAATCGATACCCAAGGTCTTGCAAAGGGCTCGCCAGAATCTGGAGACGAACTGCACTCCTCTATCCGAAACAATCTCAGATGGACATCCATGAATCCGAAAGATCTCCTTGATAAAATGGTCAGCCAGAGTAGATGAGGAAGGTAATCCGGTCAAAGGAACAAAATGTGCCATTTTCGAAAATCTATCCACCACTACCCAGATGGTATTGCAACTTTTGCTAGGAGGCAGATCGGTGACAAAGTCCATACTAATATGGGTCCATGGTTTGGAAGGAATGGGTAGTGGTTGAAGTAATCCCGCCGGTGTTCTGCGGGGGGGTTTTAAACTGGGAACAAACCTCACATGCGGCCACAAATTCTTTGACATCTCTCCTCATAGAGGGCCACCAGTAGCTTCGAGAAAGGATTTCTAATGTCTTACGTTCTCCCGAATGTCCAGAAAAACGAGAAGAATGATACCACGATAATATTTTTTTACGTAGAGATGGAGGCACGAGGGTTCTCCCAAATGGTAGCACCTTGGTGGAAGAAGTGGCCATAGTCACACATTTGGGATCCAATATGAGATGATTAGGACTATCCTCAGTGTCAGAGGACGCCACAAACGCCCGAGATAAGGCGTCTGCTTTTCTATTCTTGGAAGCTGGTTTAAAGGTTATGATAAGTTCAAAACGAGAAAAGAAAAGAAAAGTAACCATCTTGCTTGACGAGGATTCAAACACTGAGCTGACTGCAGATATAACAGGTTTTTGTGGTCAGTAAAAATAGTTACAGGATGACGAGCCCCCTCCAGCAGATATCTCCACTCCTCTAATGCTGCTTTTATGGCCAACAACTCCTTGTCCCCGATGGTATAGTTTCTCTCCGCAGGTAGAAGACCTCGAGAGTAGAAGGCACAAGGATGGAATTTTTGTTGCTCCGATCTCTGAGATAGAATGGCCCCTAGACCATCATTAGAGGCGTCTACTTCCAGAAAAAAAGGAAGGGTCACGTCAGGCTGTCGAAGAACAGGAGCGGTAGAGAACGCCTTCTTGAGGAAGTGAAAGGCTTGAAGGGCCTCGGAGGACCATTGTTTAGTATTAGCGCCCTTACGGGTCAGAGCCACTATTGGAGAAGCAATGGAGGAAAAACCTTGAATGAAGCGTCTGTAGTAGTTTGCAAACCCTAAAAAGTGTTGGATTGCTCTGAGGGTAGTTGGCTGGGGCCAACATAGTACAGCGTTCACCTTCTCCGGATCCATCTTTAGACCTACTCCGGACACAATATATCCCAAGAATGGAATCTGGGATAACTCAAAGGAACATTTCTCTAACTTGCAGAATAATGAGTTTCTCCGGAGTCTGGAAAGGACCTCTGCCACATGTTGATGATGAGTGGGCAGATCCTGAGAGAAAATTAATATGTCGTCCAGGTAGACGACGACACAAACATACAACAAGTCCCGGAAGATCTCATTCACGAATCTCTGGAAGACAGCTGGGGCGTTACAAAAACCAAAGGGCATAACTAGATATTCATAGTGTCCATCCCTGGTGTTAAAAGCTGTCTTGAATTAGTCTCCGGACTTGATGCGGATTAAGTTATAAGCGCCTTGGAGATCAACTTTGGTGAATATCCGGGCTCCCTTAATGCGGTCAAAGAGCTCGGTAATTAGCGGAATAGGGTACCGATTTTTAATGGTAATGGCATTAAGTCCACGATAATCTATACAGGGTCGTAATGACCCATCTTTCTTCTTAACAAAAAAGAACCCCGCTCCAGCGGGAGAAGTGGAAGGTCGAATAAAACCACGATGGAGATTCTCCTTGATATAATCAGATGTTGCTTGGGTCTCTGGTAGCGAGAGAGGATACACACGACCCCTAGGAGGGTTCTTGCCAGGTTGTAAATCAATTGGACAATCCAACGCCCGATGGGGCGGAAGGCGTTCAGACTGGATTTTATCGAACACATCCGCGAAGGAAGCATACTGTGGAGGAAGACCCAGCGGACAGGGTGTAATAGAAGCTTGATTAATTTTGAGTGGAACAACTTGAGACAGACATCTATGACGACAATCCGGACCCCAGGAAGTGACTTGAGGAGTGTTCCAGTCAATCTGAGGAGAATGAAGTTGAAGCCATGGAAGGCCAAGTACAATGGGACTGGTGGTAACAGAAAGGACCAGCAAAGAAATTTTCTCCTGGTGTAAGGCTCCGATTTGAAGGGACAATGGAGTCGTACATTGAGTGATGAGTCCATTAATTATGCGAGAACCATCGATAGCGGTGACAGCGATAGCTGCTTTTAAAGGAATCACTGGTAGGGACCATTGATTCACTAGAGAACTAGAGATAAAGTTTCCAGCAGCTCCAGAGTCTAGAAGCGCTTGAGACATAAATGACTCGGTAGCAAAGGAAACGGTAACATCAAAAGCACAGATTTTAAAATCCATAGAACATGGAGAGGACTCCAGGGACACTAACCTTACCTCTCCAGAACTGGTTAGGGCCTGGCATTTCCCGACCTTCTAGGGCATGAGTTCAGCATGTGAGTAGAGTCAGCGCAATAGATGCAGAGTCTATTTTTCACTTGTCGCTCCCTCTCTTCAGATGTTAGTTTAGAACGTCCTACCTCCATGGGTTCTACTGGAGGTGGAAGATGACGAACTTGAGATGCTGAGCGAACAGGCGCTTTGGAAGAAGTTACTCTTTCGGAATCTCTCTCATGAAACCTCATGTCTACACGGTGGCATAGAGAAATCAAGTCGTCCAAGGAGGAGCGTAACTCTTGTGAGGTCAGTGCGTCCTTGATCTTGTCGGCAAGACCCTGCCAGAAGGCAGCTTTCAGCGCCTCAGTGTTCCATTGGAGCTCGAAGGCAAGAATCCCAAATTGGATGACGTACTGGGCTACTGACCGAGATCCTTGGCGTAGTCGGAGAATACTGGAAGCCGCAGAGATAACACGACCAGGTTCGTCAAAAATTCTTCGAAACGTAGTAATAAACATGGCAATATCTTCCAATAAAGGGTCATTTCTTTCCCACAGAGGGGAGGCCCAATGCGAGAGCCTGTCTGGAAAACAAAGAGATGAGATAGGCCACTTTAGAACGATGAGTAGAAAAGTTGTGAGGTTGAAGTTCGAAATGAATGGAACATTGGTTAAGAAAACCCTTACAGGTTTTCGGTTCTCCATCATACTTAGAGGGAGTAGGCAGGTGCAGCGTGGTAATGGTAGACACCTGGGATAACACTGGGGAAGAAGAAGAAGTTACTGGAGGATCAACAGTAGCTGCTACATTTTGCGCAGGGATTCCTCGGGAGGCTAGAGCCTGACAACATTGGAATAACTGTTGCTGTCGAACATCTTGTTGTTCAATCCGAGTAACCAGGTACTGCAGCATCTCTTTAGCTGTTGGTTCCAATCCTGGGTCTGTCATGGCCTGATCTTACTGCCATGGGCACTAGGAGTTCTGCCCAGGATTCACCAGTTGATAATGTTTACCAGAGGGGCGGGGTTTACACAGCGGTCCTCTGGCAGTAGGGTAAATAGTAGGAACGTATATAACAGTTGTACCACTGCAAGTTGTACCACTGCTGTGAAGGGAAGACTTGTCCAGGTGTAGGTAGGTAGCGGGAGAGTCAGTGGTCTGCGTAAAGTTGTACCACTGCTGTGATGAGGTGAGGACTTGTCCAGGTACGGATAAGTGAAGGAGTGATAAGAGTCTATAACTGTATAAATACAGTTGGAGAGCAGAGGAGCTAGTCCCAAACAGATATGCAGCGTAACGGCTAATAGTCTATAGCGGGTATGGATACCGCTGCTGAGTAGAGAAGCTTGTCCAAAGCGGATATGCAGGATAACAGCTGATAGTCAATAACAAGTATGCATACCGCTGCTGAGTAGAGAAGCTTGTCCAACGAGGATATGCAGGCACAGCAGGAGAGCTGAGAGACTGTAGCGGGTATGGAAACCGCAGGTGAGCAGAGCAGGTAATCCATCAGACAGCTGAAGACACGAGCAGGACACAGGAGTCAGTTGCGGGTATGGGAACCGCCGATGAGCAGAGCAGGTAATCCAGCAGACAGCTGAAGACACGAGCAGGACACAGGAGTCAGTTGCGGGTATGGGAACCGCCGATGAGCAGAGCAGGTAATCCAGCAGGAAACTGAAGATACGAGCAGGACACAGGAGACACCTTCAGAGACTCACAGGGAATGAGACTCAAGATCAGGCAACGATACAATGGCCACAGGTGCCTTAAATAGGGATAGGTAATTGATCCATCAATTAGGTTAAAAGCAAGGTCATAAGAGTTCATGGATGCTGCGCATTCGCAATCCATCAAGATGGCGGACGGCCGCGGTTTAGGACAGGCGCCGGCAGGAAGGATAGAGAACCACGCATCAGTGCAGAGGCACTCACGGTCCGGTGAGTGACAATTACACAGACCATATCATTCTGATCATTTATTCCCTATGATCGATAACTAGTGCACGCAATGTGCAATCGTTTCGGCGAATGAACCGGACAACTGCGGATAAATAGGGGATTAGAAAGATACCAAACATAAAATATCACTAAAGTGTACATATAACCTTATAATATAAATAAATAAAACTATAAAACCAAATAACATCTGCTCATAAACGACTGTGGAATGGAACCATGAAAAATATGAAATATATATATAAATGAATGTAAAAGTGCGAGTGTATGCGTGCATGCTTTATCGTGTGATTGCGCCATGACAAGTAACACATGGCATACTGATCGCAATCGAACTGTAAAATATTATTAATCAATATACTTTCTTTCATCCAATTATACAACTTTGACAGCTCCACCCTTTGATAGTACACTAAACTATTATATGCAGGATCTCAGTACCACGTTTCATTGTTCTGTAATGTAAGTCCCCCTTTGTGTATGACCACACTGTCTGTAGATCTCAGACAGGTTACCATAAAGAGAGTCATAATCCTTGAATTTTTATTTTCTTTTACTATAGAACATATACCTCTGGAGCATGGAGATATCCTTTTGTATGCCCTTCAAGGGTGCAATAGAACATGTATCAACAATCTAGAATATCCTACAACAGTTCTTCCTGCCTAACAGGTTCATCTGTCCAAAGCATGTCCTTTAGCTCAAACAACAATTAAATTATGCATGTTCACCAATAACATCATCCTATGTCTATCAACAATGTCATATATGATCTCCTTCAGCTTGAGGTAGTATGTACACTCTAATAATGTCAACAGTTCTTTTCATCAACACTTGTGGGGCAGGCTATTGTCTGTTCGTTCTTCCCAGTCTCCCAATACTCAAGTTTCTTTGTACGTGAAACAGAGATTGGCCTGCCGAATATTGGCAGACTTCAAACTAAGGGACTGAGCTGTCTTACCTTTCCCCTAGTGACCTCCTACCCCATAATTCGGGTACCTCAGGAATATTTAGTGGAAAGAGAACTAATCCTACTCAATATAATCTCTGAGGCACGTGAGAGCACACCCAGCACTTAGTTTGGTCTAGAACCTTACCCACCCAAGAATGGATATCATCCTTAAGGATGCCTCCTTAAGTCCGGATATTACTGGACTGGCATCGCTGAATGTATCTCTCTTCAACTATGCGGTCAACGTACTTATGGACGTAATACTCCTCAGACAATAGCCCCTCGCACTTTCTCCAAGCTCCAAGGTTTCCAAATTTAACTTCTACCCCTGAATTGAATAGAGTAATTGGCTGGACTGATTGTGCTAACACCTTCTCCTTCATCAATATCACTACCTGAACCAGCCTCTGTCACTCGTTCACAATTAAAAGAATTGACTGTCCTGAAAAGAGAATGAGAGAGAGAAACACAGAACAGGAAAAACAGGAAAAGTTACTACTTCATGCTGGTCAACTGTCTTTGCAAAAAGTCCTTGGCTGTTAACTGCAATTGGTGTCTCCCAGAAGAGATTCACGAGTGTAATTGGAAACTTCTCCGGCTGTCGACTCCTCTGCAGTGGATGGAATGGGTACCAGTGTATCACTGCTACCCCTAAGGATGTGATGCTTGTCGTCAACACTTGGTACCTGTCTGTCAAACAACCTGACCATAGGAAATTACAGTTACACAACCTACTCTCCCAGTCCAACATCCTGACAGTTAGTGTAACACCTCAGGAGACATTGTTTTGAATGTTCTCGGTTGCTGTCTCACTATTTGCTTTTCCTCTCAAGGTCTAGAACAGTCTCTCTGTTACGAACTCATCACAAGAAAAAGTCAAAAACATTTCAAAAGACAACAGGTTAAGTGGCAGTTTAGGAGTGATTTCGATAGTGGGGAGGACCAGGGCCGCCGAGAGGGGGAGGGGCGGGTACTAATTACCCGGGCCCGGGCATGTAGGGGGCCCGGCTGCGCCGAGGATTTTTTTTTTTTTCAAAACTAATTTTTTAGGGACAAGCAGCATGGCACAGGGGGTTAAAGAAAAGAGGGACAAGCAGCATGGCACAGGGGGTTAAAGAAAAGACAGACAAGCAGCATGGCACAGGGGGTTAAGGAAAGGAGGGACAAGCAGCATGGCACAGGGGGTTAAAGAAAGGAGGGACAAGCAGCATGGCACAGGGGGTTAAGGAAAAGAGGGACAAGCAGCATGGCACAGGGGGTTAAAGAAAGGAGGGACAAGCAGCATGGCACAGGGGGTTAAAGAAAAGAGGGACAAGCAGCATGGCACAGGGGGTTAAAGAAAGGAGGGACGAGCAGCATGGCACAGGGGGTTAAAGAAAAGAGGGACAAGCAGCATGGCACAGGGGGTTAAAGAAAAGAGGGACATGCAGCATGGCACAGGGGGTTAAAGAAAGGAGGGACAAGCAGCATGGCACAGGGAGTTAAAGAAAAGAGGGACAAGCAGCATGGAACAGGGGGTTAAAGAAAAGAGGGACAAGCAGCATGGCACAGGGGGTTAAAGAAAGGAGGGACAAGCAGCATGGCACAGGGGGTTAAAGAAAAGAGGGACAAGCAGCATGGCACAGGGGGTTAAAGAAAGGAGGGACGAGCAGCATGGCACAGGGGGTTAAAGAAAAGAGGGACAAGCAGCATGGCACAGGGGGTTAAAGAAAAGAGGGACACGCAGCATGGCACAGGGGGTTAAAGAAAGGAGGGACAAGCAGCATGGCACAGGGAGTTAAAGAAAAGAGGGACAAGCAGCATGGCACAGGGGGTTAAAGAAAGGAGGGACAAGCAGCATGGCACAGGGGGTTAAGGAAAAGAGGGACAAGCAGCATGGCACAGGGGGTTAAAGAAAGGAGGGACAAGCAGCATGGCACAGGGGGTTAAAGAAAAGAGGGACAAGCAGCATGGCACAGGGGGTTAAAGAAAGGAGGGACGAGCAGCATGGCACAGGGGGTTAAAGAAAAGAGGGACAAGCAGCATGGCACAGGGGGTTAAAGAAAAGAGGGACACGCAGCATGGCACAAGGGGGTTAAAGAAAGGAGGGACAAGCAGCATGGCACAGGGAGTTAAAGAAAAGAGGGACAAGCAGCATGGCACAGGGGGTTAAAGAAAAGAGGGACAAGCAGCATGGCACAGGGGGTTAAAGAAAGGAGGGACAAGCAGCATGGCACAGGGGGTTAAAGAAAAGAGGGACAAGCAGCATGGCACAGGGGGTTAAAGAAAAGAGGGACAAGCAGCATGGCACGGGGGGTTAAAGAAAAGAGGGACAAGCAGCATGGCACAGAGGGTTAAAGAAAAGAGGGACAAGCAGCATGGCACAGGGAGTTAAAGAAAAGAGGGACAAGCAGCATGGCACAGGAGGTTAAAGAAAGGAGGTACAAGCAGCATGGCACATGGGGTTAAAGAAAAGAGGGACAAGCAGCATGGCACAGGGGGTTAAAGAAAAGAGGGACAAGTAGCATGGCACAGGGGGTTAAAGAAAGGAGGGACAAGCAGCATGGCACAGGGGGTTAAAGAAAAGAGGGACAAGCAGCATGGCACAGGGGGTTAAAGAAAAGAGGGACAAGCAGCATGGCACAGGGGGTTAAGGAAAAGAGGGACAAGCAGCATGGCACAGGGGGTTAAAGAAAGGAGGTACAAGCAGCATGGCACATGGGGTTAAAGAAAGGAGGTACAAGCAGCATGGCACATGGGGTTAAAGAAAAGAGGGACAAGCAGCATGGCACAGGGGGTTAAAGAAAAGAGGGACAAGCAGCATGGCACAGGGGGTTAAAGAAAGGAGGGACAAGCAGCATGGCACAGGGGGTTAAAGAAAAGAGGGACAAGCAGCATGGCACAGGGGGTTAAAGAAAAGAGGGACAAGCAGCATGGCACAGGGGGTTAAGGAAAAGAGGGACAAGCAGCATGGCACAGGGGGTTAAAGAAAGGAGGTACAAGCAGCATGGCACATGGGGTTAAAGAAAAGAGGGACAAGCAGCATGGCACAGGGGGTTAAAGAAAAGAGGGACAAGCAGTATAGCACAGGGGTTAAAGAAAAGAGGGACAAAGACAGCATGGCACAGGGGGGTGAAGAAAAGAGGGACAAAGGCAACATGGCACAGGGGACGATGAAAGGAGGGGGCAAAGTCAGCATGGAACAGGGGGATGCAGAAAGGGGCAAAGGCAGCATGGAGGGCGCAGTGTGATCATAAGGGGGCATAGCGTGGTAATGATAAAGGGGCACAG
Organism: Mixophyes fleayi; assembly: GCF_038048845.1. NCBI lineage: Eukaryota > Metazoa > Chordata > Amphibia > Anura > Limnodynastidae > Mixophyes > Mixophyes fleayi. Next base: position 208,339,828 of record NC_134402.1, on the reverse strand, counting down.
TAATGTGTGTGTGATGGCACGGAGCTTTTGGCAATGTAGTGTGTGTGAGGTAGATGGTAGCTAATTAATGGCTTCTATTTTGTTTGCGGGGTAATGGGAATACTATTTTAATGTTGGGGCTGGAGGAAAGCCTAATTATAAATCATGGATGCTATTGGTTTAACGGTGGGGCTGGCTGTAATTTTCTAAATGTAGCCATTTTTTTCCCCAAATAGGTCCTCCAACATTCCAGGATCCAGACAAGCCACAACTAAAGAAACCAGCAGCCACATGTGGTAAAAGTGAGAAGAACAGATAGGACAGAGCAGCATAGCGTGTGAAATGTTGTGATTCTAGTAGGGACAATGCCAATGTTTGGTGAGTGTTTGGTGAGCCCAGTGGGCGCAGGCCAAGACTGAACTCTTTCTGTACACATTGCATTCTTCCTATACTACACAAGGGTGCTAGATGTCCTGAAAGTCAGGAGTGCTTGAACAAATGTCACGCTCCGGGGAATTCAGGACCTAGTGATTTTGTTGTGCTAGCCATGCCCCGATGGCACATTGCCACGCCCCCAATTGTGTGAACACACCCTCGAAAAATTTTGCTTACTCAACTATAAGGGGGGGGGGCCCATGAATTTGTTGTACCGGGGCCCTGAATTCCTCTTGGCAGCCCTGGGGAGGACTAGTGGCCAAAGCCACTAGCCATTCCAATCAAGTTTCAACCCCTAATTCTATACAATTCGTTCTAGCTATTACCGTTACTCTATTTTCACACTGGTTTGTGGCTAATCAAAAGTATGTAACTCAATATCACTGCTCATACATTATACAGTTATTACCAATAACATGAATACCCCTATCACCTTTTATAACTCTAGGGATACCACATCGAATAACAAAATCCCTGAGTATGACACAGCAATATATTAGAAACATTTCAGTACACCTTTACCCAGATATATTTCATCGCTACACCAGTGCATACTTGAGGATCCTGCAAGATGGTAATTGGATGACGTGGATTTGTTTTACCTGGAGAAAGTCCATCTGTAGGAGGGGTATGGGATGGCTCTATTGGTATCGTCTCCTTGACACTCTCTCAATCAAGACAGGACATTGCCTTCCTACTAGCTTGAGAAAAACGTCTGGTACATTCCAATATACTCTTACCAGCTTGCACATATCTTCTGTACCCAGCTGAGACAGAACATGTGCTGCCTCCGCTAGGTCTGGAAGATACACTCTGGGAGCTACTGGTTTACCTTGTCCATCTCTCCAGGGTCCAGAAGACTCCTGATTACCTCCCTTCACCTTCCAGACTGTTTATTCTTCAGGCAACACAAATCTCATACATTAACGTGTGTGTGTGTGTGTGTGTGTGTGTGTGTGTGTGTATACACAATTTAAAACAATACAATGAAAAACAAAACAAAACATAGATTTGCCGGCTGTCACATAAAACCCTGCTGTCTATTTAACAGCCATGTCCGCCCTGGTGTGAAAGTCCTGCACAGTCGTGTGTGTAAGTGTGGACTTTACTAACAGCTACTTCAGTTAGTAACTGTGTCACTGTCAGAAGTCCTCCATGTAATGTCCTACTCATGTACTGCCATTGCTATAAATAGTTCTTCTGTCGCCTCAACATCGCCCCCTATACTAGAAAAATACTGAAGACCAATGAATATCAATTGATTTTCCCTCTGCCAACTCACATGCCATTTTCAATCCCACACATTCAGCTACTTGGCTAAGTGAAAAGGGCAAAAGGGTCTATCTCTATAACACTTTCTTCAAATATAATAGTATCCAGGACATGTCTGTCTAACAGTGAAAAAATATAAAACATGAAAATTTTACATTTTCTAGGGCTTCACATTATGTCAGGTCTTGTGGTAAAAATCCTACTCCAATGTTCTGCACAGAGATGCCTATCTGTATGACTACTTAATTTACTTTCAGCTAGTCTCCTGTCTCTTACCCTTTGTATACATATATATATATATATATATATATATATATATATATATATATATATATATATATATATATATATAAAGGCACACTTTGCACTTGAGACAAAAAAGGCAGATATGCAGTCTATAAAACATGAATTCTATTTCCACAACAAAATCCTCTCTGCTTAAAATCAGCAGCTTCTATACACGTAAAAATGAACCATTAGCTGCTTCCGTGACTTATGTCACTCTAGTGTGTGTATCCCTGACTCTGTCTAATGTCACAAATGTCATGTTTTTTTTATCTCTTTACAAGAAACGAGTGAGATACTGACAAGGGAAGTAAAAGAATAATTAGAACAAAAGGATTTGAAAACAAACAGAAAAGCAGAAAAGGAGATTTTACAGCAAACATGACAGCTGGATTGGACACTATGGAAAAATAGCTCTACTTATTCCACTAATCCCCTTAGCAATTCACTAAACTATGACCCCCTCCCTACACTTAACTGGGGGGGTTACATCACCCATCCAATCCAGTGTCGTCCATCGTTAGCTCATATGGAACTCGGTATCACCATAACTATATACCTTTGTGACAGACTTCCTGACTGCAATAAGGAAGTGCAAAATTAACTCTTAGTTACTCATACTTTGTATCTCACATGTGTTTCTACCTGATATACATGAAAACAACATTAGAGCTAAATATGTTCATACTTCATTTTGAATAATGACTCTCATCCAAATAAATTATCATGAGCCACTGCAGAATAAAACAAAGAGTGTTACAATGATCCATTGTTAATTAGTCTTTCAAGATACATTTTTGCAGTCCCCTATTAATCCCCTTGATTACTAAGCATATATCTCTTTTGTTTGTCCTTATCTATGGATAAAGAAGAACAAGATAGTTTTTTTCAAATAACAAAGAAAAACAAACATTTTCATTCCTTACCATCGGCCAGTAATCAGGAGGGCAAACACAAGACAGCATAAAACAAACAAGCAATAACAACAAAGTATACTTTAAAGTAAAAAAAAATTTAAACCTGCACACTTATACTTACTACTGATTAACATTTACCTTGTCTGGTCCTAATCTCCTGGCTTTCGCCCTAATTCATTCTTTACAATCTTTCCTCAAGTGTCCCTTCTTAAGGCAGCTAAAACACTTCAAAGATTTCTGTTTCTTTCGTCCCTTATAGTGGGTTTTATAAGTCTGAGGTTGTGAATGTAATCTTTCTAAAGCCTGGATACTCACCATCATTAGCCTATCACTCTGCGCCTTTTCCATTTTCCATATGTTTTTATTATGTTCCACGGCAGACTCTCTAATTGCATCTACCGTGAGGCCTCTCCAATAAAGCATCAAGGTTTGTACGCTGGTCTTTAGATCCTCCCTGAGACCATCCATTAGTACTGTAACAGCTGCTTCCCTGTGTTCCACATTTTCATTCATATCTAGTATCCCTGTGTACTTAGTCATGGCTGATAGAGCCTTAGCAAAATAGTCAGCTGCAATCTCACTACCTTTTTGTTTAATAGTGAAAAATTTTCTCCAGTCCACTATCACTGGAAAATATATGGCCAACTGTGAGATTATACGTCTAATATTTTCCTGATTATCATCCTCGGTTAAGGATCTATCCTCCTCCAAAATACAATCCTTAATGAACTTTTGTATATCAGTATCGAGAGGAAGACAGGTCCTCAACACCACTTGCCAATCTTTATTAGTAGGCTCATGTGCATTACCTAAATGTCTAATAAATTTCTGACACTTGCACAAATCTTTTCTAGCATCAGGGAATTCGAAAACAGTTCAGTCCTAGTCCATGGACAATGCATTGCTACATGTGTTGTGGGAACTACTCCATCTTTGTCCGCCTTCCCATTGGGAGCTGTTATTGTGCGGACAGGATGTAAACCTACTAAATCACTACATTCTGGACTACTTGCTGGAATTACTGTTGCAGTACAAGGAATATTCCCCCTTCTATTAATTTCTACATTATTCTCACCTATTTCAGCCGCTGCCCCTGCTGGTGGCACCGTTCCTTTTCCTTGTCCGTGTGATGCATCTTGAATGTTACTGGCATGGGCAATGACTGAAATGATGGTGGGTTCATTTACTGCTTCTGAAGCATTACTCTTATCATAACTTAATACATCATACAAATTACTCATTACATTTTTAAAATTTTTGGGATCGGCTGTACCTACCACCCCAGCCTCATTTTGCAGTGGGGGCGCGCTTGTGCTCAGTTCTTCACGCTTCTCAGCGAGAACTTCCACTGTGCATGCGCCTTGCGCAACGCCCACTTCTGCTGTAAAGACGCTGCCTTGCCAAGTGTTCCCTTCTCGTTGCCACAATTTTAAACTGTCATCATGTTCAATTCTCATTATTGTTGATTTAATCAACAGTACTTTATCTCTAACATTATTTAACACCTCTGAATTGAAACTACCGATCTTTGGGATAGGTCTCACACACTCCCAGGTCATCTTGACCGATTTGTCGCAGTACGCAGTTGCGTACGCACCATATTTATTAAGCATAATATACCTTGCCGCAACAACCGGCCATTCCTTAGGCAGCACACAATTGGCCATCTCTTATTGGCTGTGGACGATTTCAACAGATACGTTCCCTCAACTCCACGTCACAGAGTACCACTGAACAATAACACATACTCAATGGAGAAAAAACCTAACACAACTGGGATCAGACAAGCATCAACTTCGCAATACCCTGCCTTTTCCTAGTTTGAGTACTTTACAACTGTTAGCAACCGATACTTATTAGAATATCAGTGGTTGCAGCATATTTCCTCCCACATCTCCCAAGTCACAATCACGGTTGCACAATCAACCATGCAGTCCAATCGCACCGCTTACAGAAACTAACTATCAGTAAGCTTTGCGATTACTATTGGGAATGCCGCGAAAACCTGTTATTTTCCCTTAGAGTATACCTGCCATGTACACTCTGTGGCGCCTCTTTTTCCCTTTTTCTTTGTTAGAACAGAACGCTACTCATACAAAGGTTTCTTTATATCCTGTTATCCTTTCAAACAGTACCTTTGTTTTCAGGTCAACTTTTTACCATGTTTCGTCAAACACACCTGAACAACACCTCTGTATCATTTCAACAGTAAACCAACTCTTCTCTTGTCAGTCTCTTTTCAACAGTTAATCAACTCTTGGCAACAACACCGGAAGTACACATACGCAATACAGGAAGTACACATACAATGCAATATATTTAAAACGCAAAACGACAATAAAAAAACAGTTTTCTTTCTTGTCTCTAGATTCAAGTTAGCACTCCTTAGATTATGCAAAAACGGACATTCAGTTTCAGAACACAGAATGATGAACAGGTTTTAAACACATTGCGTTCTTACCTATGACGCTTTACTCCAACCTTTGTTGAGGAACCGAATCCGTAGGCATTGCGAATCATCTGGTAACGTAACCTCATCGTTATGAGCCCCCCAATTTATTAAAGTAATTTCAACGCTGTCACTCACCGGATTTCTAGACCTAGAGTCGGGGCACTCGCCCTACTACCGGCACCTGTGCTGCGCCGCGGCCGTACGCCATCTTGACTGTGCTCCTGCGCATGTGCAGACCAGGAGGGCCCTTTATAACCTTTCCCTTGCTGATATTGGCTATCCATTAGCCTTCTCCCTATTTAAAGCACCTCTGACCTCTTCTTGATTGTCTGTTCTTGATTCTCACCACCCTGTGTCAGCTGTGTATTCCGTTCCTGTGGTTTCTGTTACTCTCAGCGCTCCAGCACCTCCACACTTGTTTCTAACTACTTACTGCTGCTTCTCACCTGTTGGCCGGATATGCCTCAGCCACATCCGTGGTAAAACCTGCCTCCCACTGAACGCTGCAGTGACTGCTGCTTCTCACCTGTTGGTCGGATACTTCTCAGCCACATCCGTGGTAAATTCTGCCACCCGCTAAATGCTGTAGTGACCGCTGCTTCTCACCTTTTGGCCAGATACTTCTCAGCCACATCTGTGGTAAAACTGCCTCCCGCTGTACACTGTAGTGACCGCTGCTTCTCACCTGTTGGCCGGATACTTCTCAGCCACATCTGTGGTAAAACTGCCTCTCGCTGTACACTGTAGTGACCGCTGCTTCTCACCAGTTGGGCAGATACTTCTCAGCCACATCCAAGGTAAAACCTGCCTCCCGCTGAATGCTGTAGTGACCGCTATGAGCCCCCAAATTATTAAAGTAATTTCAACGCTGTCACTCAGCGGACGTCTAGACCAAGAGTCGGGCCACTCAGCCCACTACCGGCGCCTGTGCTGCGCGGCGGCCATCAGCCATCTTGACTGTGCTTCTGCTCATGTGCAGAGGAGGATGGAACTTTATAACCTTTCCTTTGTTTGTATTGGCTATCCATTAGCCTTCTCCCTATTTAAAACACCTCTGACCTTTTCTTGTATATCTGTTCTTGTTTCTCATCTCCCTGTGTCTGCTATGTATTCCGTTCCTGTGGTTTCTGTTACTCTCAGCGCTCCAGCACCTCCACACTGGTTTCTGACTATTTACTGCGGCTTCTCACCTGTTGGCCAGATACTTCTCAGCCACATCCGTGGTAAAACCTGCCTCCCGCTGTACACTGTAGTGACCGCTGCTTCTCACCTGTTGGCCGGATACTTATAAGCCACATCCGTGGTAAAACCTGCCTCCCGCTGAATGCTGTAGTGGCCACTGCTTCTCACCTGTTGGCCGGATACTTCTCAGCGACAGCCATGGTAAACCTGCCTCCCGCTGTACACTCTAGTGACCGCTGCTTCTCACCTGTTGGCTAGATACTTTTCAGCCACATCCGTAGTAAAACCTGCCTCCCGCTGTACACTGTAGTGACCGCTGCTTCTCACCTGTTGGCCGGATACTTCTCAGCGACAGCCATGGTAAACCTGCCTCCCGCTGTACACTTTAGTGACTGCTGCTTCTCACTGTTAGCCGGATACTTCTCAGCCACATCTGTGGTAAACCTTACCCCCGCTGTACACTGTAGTGACCGCTGCTTCTCACCTGTTGGCCAGAAACTTCTCAGCCACATCTGTGGTAAACCTTACTCCCGCTGTACACTGTAGTGACCGCTGCTTCTCACCTGTTGGCCAGATACTTCTCAGCCACATCCGTGGTAAAACTGCCTCCCACTGTACATTGTAGTGACCGCTGCTTCTCACCTGTCGGCCGGATACTTCTCAGCCACATCTGTGGTAAACCTGCCTTCTGCTGTACACTGTAGTGACCTCTGTTTCTCACCTGTTGGCCGGATACTTCTCAGCCAAATCCATGGTAAAACCTGCCTCCCGTTGAATGCTGTAGTGACCGCTGCTTCTCAACTGTTGACTGGATACTTCTCAGCCACATCCGTGGTAAACCTGCCACCCGCTGTTCACTGTAGTGACCGCTGCTTCTCACCTGTTGGCCGGATACTTCTCAGCGACAGCCATGGTAAACCTGCCTCCCGCTGTACACTTTAGTGACTGCTGCTTCTCACTGTTAGCCGGATACTTCTCAGCCACATCTGTGGTAAACCTTACCCCCGCTGTACACTGTAGTGACCGCTGCTTCTCACCTGTTGGCCAGATACTTCTCAGCCACATCTGTGGTAAACCTTACTCCCGCTGTACACTGTAGTGACCGCTGCTTCTCATCTGTTGGCCAGATACTTCTCAGCCACATCCGTGGTAAAACTGCCTCCCACTGTACATTGTAGTGACCGCTGCTTCTCACCTGTCGGCCGGATACTTCTCAGCCACATCTGTGGTAAACCTGCCTTCTGCTGTACACTGTAGTGACCTCTGTTTCTCACCTGTTGGCCGGATACTTCTCAGCCAAATCCATGGTAAAACCTGCCTCCCGTTGAATGCTGTAGTGACCGCTGCTTCTCAATTGTTGACTGGATACTTCTCAGCCACATCCGTGGTAAACCTGCCACCCGCTGTTCACTGTAGTGACCGCTGCTTCTCACCTGTTGGCCGGATACTTCTCAGCCACATCCACAGTAAAACCTGCCTCCCGCTGAATGATGTAGTGACCGCTGCTTCTCAGCTGTTGGCCGGATACTTCTCAGCCACATCTGTGGTAAACCTGCCTCTCGCTGTACTCTGTAGTGACCACTGTTTCTCACCTGTTGGCCAGATACTTCTCAGCCACATCTGTGGTAAACCTGCCTACTGCTGTACACTCTAGTGACCGCTGCTTCTCACCTGTTGGCTAGATACTTTTCAGCCACATCCGTGGTAAACCTGCCTCCCGCTGTACACTTTAGTGACTGCTGCTTCTCACTGTTAGCCGGATACTTCTCAGCCACATCTGTGGTAAACCTTACTCCTGCTGTACACTGTAGTGACCGCTGCTTCTCACCTGTTGGCCAGATACTTCTCAGCCACATCTGTGGTAAACCTTACTCCCGCTGTACACTGTAGTGACCGCTGCTTCTCACCTGTTGGCCAGATACTTCTCAGCCACATCCGTGGTAAAACTGCCTCCCACTGTACACTGTAGTGACCGCTGCTTCTCACCTGTCGGCCGGATACTTCTCAGACAAATCCATGGTAAAACCTGCCTCCCGTTGAATGCTGTAGTGACCGCTGCTTCTCAAATGTTGACTGGATACTTCTCAGCCACATCCGTGGTAAACCTGCCTACCGCTGTTCACTGTAGTGACCGCTGCTTCTCACCTTTTGGCCGGATACTTCTCAGCCACATCCATAGTAAAACCTGCCTCCCGCTGAATGATGTTGTGACCGCTGCTTCTCACCTGTCGGCCGGATACTTCTCAGCCACATATGTGGTAAACCTGCCTTCTGCTGTACACTGTAGTGACCTCTTTTTCTCACCTGTTGGCCGGATACTTCTCAGCCAAATCCATGATATAACCTGGCTCCCGATGAATTCTGTAGTGACCGCTGCTTCTCAACTGTTGACTGGATACTTTTCAGCCACATCCGTGGTAAACCTGCCACCCGCTGTTCACTGTAGTGACCGCTGCTTCTCACCTGTCGGCCGGATACTTCTCAGCCACAACCACAGTAAAACCTGCCTCCCGCTGAATGATGTAGTGACCGCTGCTTCTCAACTGTTGACTGGATACTTTTCAGCCATATCTGTGGTAAACCTGACTTTCGCTGAACACTGTAGTGACCACTGCTTCTCACCTGTTGGCCAGATACTTCTCAGCCACATCTGTTTTAAACCTGCCTACCGCTGTACACTCTAGTGACCGCTGTACACTTTAGTGACTGCTGCTTCTCACTGTTAGCCGGATACTTCTCAGCCACATCTACATAGTAAAATAGTAACATAGTTGATGAGGTTGAAAAAAGACACCAGTCCATCAAGTTCAACCTATTTTGGATCTCCTGCGATCCTGCACTTATATTTGAAATTGATCCAGAGTAAGCAACCGCCAATCTGTTTCAATTTTGAAAATCCCCCCAGACTCAATATTGCAAATAAATTTTTACCCTATATCCACTACTATCCTTTATTTTAAATTATTCAAGATGAGGTCTTACCAACGATTTATACAGTTGCAAAATTACACTGTCTTCCCTTGCATCTATGCCCCTTTTTATGCATGCCAATACTTTGTTTGCCCTTGCAGCTTCTGCTTGACATTGAGCACTATTGCTAAGTCTACTGTCTACGAGCACTCCCAAATCCTTTTCCATTAAACATTCTCCTAAATTAATTCCATTTAATTTATAGATTGCGTTCTTGTTTTTGATCCCTGAATGCATAACCTTACATTTATCTGTGTTAAACCTCATATTCCATTTAGCCGCCCAATCCTCCAGTTTATTTAAGTCCCTCTGTGGAGAAGCTACATCTTGCTCTGATTTTATTACTTTACAGAGTTTAGTGTCATCTGCAAAAATAGAAACTTTACTCTCTAAACCATCACCAAGGTCATTAATAAATATATTAAAAAGGAGTGGTCCCAGCACGGAACCTTGAGGTACTCCACTTAAGACTTTTGACCAATTAGAAAATGTTCCATTTATCACAACTCTCTGTTCACTATTCTCTAACCAGTTTTCGATCCAAGTACAAATTTTGATTCCTAGACCCAGCTCCCTTATTTTGTAAACCAACCTCTTGTGTGGCACTGTATCAAAGGCCTTTGCAAAATCTAAGTAGACCACATCTACTGTCCTGCCCTGGTCTAAGTTCCCACTAACTTCCTCGTAGAAACTAATTAGATTAGTTTGACATGACCTATCCCTCACAAATCCATGTTGATTCCCACTAATAATTTTATTGCGTACCAAGTCATCCTGAATACTGTCCCTTAAAATACCTTCCAGTAGTTTCCCACTATTGATGTCAGGCTTACAGGTCTATAATTCTGTGGTTATGATATCGTCCCCTTTTTAAACAACGGCACCACATCTGCTATTCGCCAATCCCTTGGTACTGAGCCTGATGAGATTGAATCTCTGAAAATTAAGAATAGCGGTCTAGCTATTTCTGAGTTTAACTCCATAAGGACCCTTGGGTGTATGCCATCTGGACCTGGAGCTTTATTTATCTTAATATTCTTCAGTCGCCTTTGGACTTCTTCCTCTGACAACCAAGTATTAATTAATGGCATGGTTTCATTTCCATTTTTATGTATTACTCCTGCCATTTGTTCCTCTCTGGTAAATACTGAAGAAAAGAACGTGTTTAATACTTCTGCTTTTTCCTTAGTATCATTTATCAATTCACCCATCTCACTTCTTAGGGGTCCTATATTATCTTTTTTAATCCTTTTGCCATTTATATACTTAAAAAACTTTTTGGGGTTTGTCTTACTTTCTTTTGCAACGTGCCTTTCATTTTCTAATTTAGCCAATCTAATTTCCTTTTTGCATGTTTTATTACATTCCTTGTACCTATGGAAGGACTCCTCTGATCCTTCAGACTTAAACAATTTAAATGCACGCTTCTTCCTTTGCATTTCTTCCCTTACCTTTTTATTTAGCCACATTGGTTTAGTCTTAATTCTTTTACATTTATTTCCCATAGGAATGAACTTATACGTGTTTGTTTCCAACAACATTTTAAAGACAGCCCACATTTCTTCCGTATTTTTTCCTTCAAAGGCTTTGTCCCAGTCTATGCTCTTTATAGACTCCTTTACCACATTTGCCTTTTTAAAGTTTAAAGTCCTAGTTGATCCCTTATACTGTTGTTTCTGGAAACTAATTTCAAAAGAGACCATATTATGATCACTGTTTCCCAAGTGCTCCTTTACTTGAATATTTGATATTACGTCTACATTATTTGTTATTACTAGGTCCAGTATAGTCCGGTTCCTTGTTGGTTCCTCTACTAATTGGGACATGTAATGGTCTTTTAGCGTGCTCAGAAACCTATTTCCCCTAGCTGTACTGCAGGTCTCAGTACTCCAATCAATGTTCGGATAATTAAAATCCCCCATAATTAAAATTTGACCTAGTTGTGTAGCCTTTTCAATTTGCTGTAGAAGTTGGGCTTCCTCAATCGTACTAATATCTGGCGGTTTATAGCATATCCCTATCAGAAACTTCTCTGAACTTTTTCCTCCGCTGGATATTTCCACCCACAATGCCTCTATATTATCCCCAATATTCTCGTATATAACTTCCTGAATACTCAATATTCTCGTGGTAAAACTTCCTCCCGCTGTACACTGTAGTGACCGCTGCTTCTCACCTGTCGGCCGGATACTTCTCAGCCTCATCTCTGGTAAACCTGCCTCCAGCTGTACACTGTAGTGACCGCTGCTTCTCACCTGTTGGCCGGATACTTCTCAGCCACAGCCGTGGTAAACCTGCCTCCCGCTGTACACTGTAGTGACCACTGCTTCTCACCTGTTGAACAGATATGTCTCAGCCACATCCTTGGTAAAACCTGCCTCCCGCTGAATGCTGTAGTGGCTGCTGCTTCTCTCCTGTTGGCCTGATACTTCTCAGCCACATCTGTGGTAAAACCTGCCTCCCGCTGAACACTGTAGTGACCGCTGCTTCTCACCTTTTGGTCGGATACCTCTCAGCCACATCCGTGGTAAACTTGTCTCTTATTGAGTTTCGTGTAACCATTGTTTCTCTATCTACTAGCTGGCTATCTCTCATCCTCATCGGTGGTAATCCTACCTGTGAAGATACCGGGTTTATCTGGCCCAGTGCTACCCAGTACCTTCTAGGATTCGTATGGTCACTCAGGCAAAATGCAGTTATAAAAATACAACAGTATATTTATTGTTATACAAACAACACTAGAATATTATATACACACAGTAAATAAATGCCAGTCAGATTTACCACATCATCTGTCCCTTACCCCAATAACTTAAGGAGATATAGTCACCTGCTGTCCAGACTTCATGACCCATGGATCCCTCTCAGCTGCATATATAGACTTGAGTTAGAAAACGACAATTCAAAACTCCATCTTGCACCTTCCTGAATGAAATCCAAGCATGACCACCCCTCCCCCCTGGAGTTGTTCCTTATATCTCACAGGTCTAATTTCCACAGTCTTTCCCCTCCCTGGGCAAACCCCTGCGTCTATTCTTCTTAACCATTGGTCAGTGCTGGACTAGGGGGGTTTGGACAGGGGAGTGAAGATGAGCTGTCCTTTCAGAGAACCTCCCCTGTTAGATGGCCTGTCTGGACTAGCCTGGTGAGAACAATGGACACTAATTAGTTTTCCTAATCAGGCACATGGCAACCTGATCCCTACCCATATTCCCCTTGGCTTCATTTTAAAGACAATGAATAGCAACCTTACTTCAAGTTATCAATATACAATAAACAATATACATATGTACACTGAACTACAATGTCCCCTTAGCCACATGTTATTGGACAATGCAGTTGTAGTCTGGTGAGCTGGGGAACAAACAGCATAGGCGATAAAAAGTACTATAATCCACATTATGTGAGAAATGAGACATGCTCACAGGGTTATCAAACTCATTTCGTCACACTACCTCTCGCTGATATCTCTAGCCCGCTCTATACTTCACCTGTTGGGCAGACACCTCATAGCCACATCTGTGATAACCTTGTCTCTGATCATCCTAAGCATTTGTTACATTTCTCTTCCTGGCCGGACAGCTGTTAGCTACAACTGTCATATATACCTGCTCTCCAGAGTATTCTCGCATATCTTCTAGTTGTCTAATTTCTATATCTAAGCTGTACTCCGTTGCTCTGCTGTAGTCTCTTGGGCCACGACCTGCGCATTGACACAGCAAAAACCCAAACCCTCTTGCGGGGGTCCCTGGAGAAGACCAGCCGCTGCGTTAGATTCCGCGCCTCGAGAGTATTGATAACAACTAGCAGAACGCTGGGTCAAGAACTCTGGTGTCCGTGACAAAAAGAACAGACCATGACGGACCCAAGTATGGAACCTTCAGCTAAAGATCTGCTGCAACACTGGGTGGGACTGGTGGAGCAACAAGATGCTATTCAATGACAATTATTGCAGAGTTTTCAATCCTTAGTATCTCGGGTGGATTCCCTACAAATTACTACCTCACCTCCCACTCATCCTCCTCCGGTAGTGCTTTAGTCTACTGAACGATCTTCCTCTCTTCATCTACCCCTGCCCTCTAAATTTGATGGAGACCCACAGACATGCAGAGGATTCCTCAATCAGTGCTCCATTCACTTTGAACTCCAACCACAAAATTTTCCTACCAAACATTCCAAAGTAGCATACTTTATCTCGCTATTTTCTGGGCAGTCTCTGAAATGGGCTTCTCCTCTTTGGGAGAAAGATGATCCCCTATTAAATGATTATTCTGCTTTTCTAGCCACCTTTCGAAGAACCTTTGATGTACCTGGATGGGTTATCTCAGCAGCCTCAAGTCTTCTCAGACTACGATAGGGTCCTTGGACAGTTGCTCAATATGTAATTCTTTTCCGTACGTTTTCTTCTGAACTTCAATGGAATAACGAGGCTCTTGTAGCAGCATTCTGGCAAGGTCTTTCAGATAAGATCAAAGATGTCTTAGCTTCCCAAGAATTACCTACATCTCTGGACACTTAGATATCTTTATGTAATCGTGTGGATATGAGATGTCAGGAGAGAACTTCCGACAAAGAATATTCTTTATACCCATCTAGTCGTGTGCTATCTCAATCTCGTCACTCTCCTCCACCAGTGGAACCTATAGAGTTGGGCCATTCTAAATTAACACCTGAGGAACGGGAAAGACGCCTGAAGAATAAATTATTCATCTATTGTGTGGATTCTAGTCATGTATTAAATTCCTGTCCCAGAAGGTCGGGAAACGCAAAACCTTAACCTGTTCTGGAGCAGTCAGGTTGGGGTCTTTGGAACCCTCTCCAAGTACTTTTCAATCTAAGAGCTGTCCATTTCCAGTTACTATCTCTACTCCTACTGATTCCTTCACAACACAGGCCCTGTTGGATTCCGGAGCCGCTGGAAATTTTATTTCTCAATCCCTAGTTACTGAGTGGTCCTTAGCCGTTATGCCTCTAGAAAAAACATTTTCTATCACCGCTATTGATGGTTCATGGATTCCCAATGGTCTTATTACTAAACGTACTGCTCCCCTTACTCTCCAAGTAGGAGTTCTCCATCAGGAACAAATTTGTCTGTTGGTCCTTTCAGCCACCACTAGCCCCCTCGTTCTGGGACTCCCTTGGCTTCAACTTCATTCACCTCAAATAGATTGGAAGTTTCCTCAAGTTCTGTCTTGGGGTCCAGCCTGTCGTCACAAATGCTTATCTCAAGTGTTACCAGTCAGGATAATCTAGTCCTTTTCCTTTTCTAATCCTCCTCCACCTGGCCTGCCTCCACAATATGCCACTTTCGCAGATGTATTTGACAAGAAATGTTCTCAACAACTTCCTCCTCATCGGATCTGGAATTGTCCTTTGGATCTTTAACCTGGTAAAATTCCAGCCAGGGGTCAGGTGTACCTTCTTTCTCTACACAGGCAATATCAGATTACATTAAAGAAAATCTTCAGCAAGGATTCATCCATCCCTCTTCCTCTCCTGCAGGAGCGGAGGTTTTTTTGTCAAAAAGAAAGATGGCACATTAAGACCTTGTATAGATCATCGTGGCTTAAACGCCATGACTATAAAAAAATCGATATCCTATTCCGTTGATTACAGAACTGTTTGATCGTATCTAAGGCTCCCAGATATTTACCAAACTAGACTTGCGTGGTGCATATAACTTCATCAGAATCAACGCTGGAGATGAATGGAAGACAGCTTTTAACATTCGCGATGGACACTATGAATATCTGGTTATGCCATTTGGGTTATGCAATGCCCCAGTTGTCTTCCAAGGGTTTGTAAATGAGATCTTTCGGGACTTGCTCTATGTGTGCGTGGTTGTCTACCTGGATGATATCCTGATTTTCTCCCAAGATTTGTCCAGCCATCGACAACATGTTGCAGAGGTCCTGACTAGATTCCGAAAGAATCAGTTGTTTTGCAAGTTGGAGAAATGCTCCTTTGAAATCCCCCAAATTCCGTTTTTGGGGTATATAGTGTCTGGAGCAGGTTTAAAGATGGATCTGGAGAAAGTAAGAGCTGTTCTGCATTGACCCCTGCCTACATGCCTCAAAGCAATCCAGCGCTTCTTGGGCATTGCCAATTACTACCAGCGATTCATACAAGGATTCTCATCCATCGTTGCACCCATAGTTTCTCTTACTCGCAAGGGCGCTAATCCTAAGCAATGGCCTCCTGAGGCATTCCAAGCTTTTCAGTTCCTCAAAGAAGCTTTTTCTACAGCACCCATTCTTCGGCAACCCAATATTACTCACCCTTTCTTTCTTGAGGTTGACGCCTCCAACATTGGCATTGGAGCGGTGCTTGCCCAAAAATCCGCACTGAAGAAACTCCATCCATGCGCCTTTTACTCTCGAGGTCTTCTACCTGCAGAGAAAAATTACACCATCGGAGATAAAGAATTGTTAGCTATTAAAGTAGCCCTCGAAGAGTAGAGATATCTGTTAGAGGGAGCTCATCATCCTATAACTATATTTACAGATCACAAGAACTCGCTCTATTTACAGTCTGCTCAGTGTATGAATCCACGACAAGCCAGATGGTCGCTGTTCTTCTCTCATTTCGACCTTATTATCACCTTCAAACCTGCTCTTAAGAACAAAAAAGCAGATGCGCTTTCTCGAGCCTTCACTTCTCTCTCGGATTCTGAAGATCTACAAGAACGTCCTATATTGGATCCAAAATGTGTGGTTTTAGCTGCTTCCTCCTCTACCACCCCGCCTCCAGGGAAGACTTTTTGTACCTTCTCTGCTTCGGAAGAAGATTCTTGCCTGGCATCATTCCTCTAATTTCTCTGGTCATGTTGGAGTTTGGAAGACTTTGGAGATTATTTCTTGAAATTATTGGTGGCCTACCATCAGGAGGGACATTAAAGAGTATATCTCTGCGTGTGACATCTGTACTCAATGTAAATCCTCCCATCAAGCTCCAGCTGGTCTTTTGAAACCGCTTCCTATTCCTTTCAAACCATGGTCCCATATAAGTATGGATTTTATCACCGATTTTCCACCTAGCAGAAAGTTTAACACCATTTGGGTAGTGGTAGATAGGTTCTCTAAAATGACTCATTTTGTACACTTGGTGGGACTATCCTCCTCTCCCACATTGGCAAACCACTTTATTAAAGAGATTTTTTGTATACACGGATGTGCCTCTGAGATTGTATCGGACAGGGGTGTTCAGTTTGTATCCAGGTTCTGGCATGCTGTATGCAAGATTCTAGGGATTCGTCTTTGTCTCTCCTCCTCATACCATTCTCAGTCAAATGACCAGACTGAGAGAGTTAACCAGGACTTGAGACTTTTTTAAGAATATTTTCCTCTGCCAACCAGGAAGATTGGGAGCGTCTTCTCCCTTGAGCTGAGTTCGCTCATAACAACTCCTATCACGAATCATCGGCTAATACTCCATTTTTTCTGGTATACTGTCACCATCCTTCTCTCCTTGAATTTCCTGCTCTTTCACCTACTCAGGTCCCTGCAGTTAATACTCTACGCCAGAGATTCTCCTCTATCTGGGCTCAAGCACGGTCAGCTCTCAAGAAGGCATCTTCCAGATAAAAATTATTTGCCAACAGAAAAAGGAGAGCCATTCCTGCTTTGAAAGTAGGAGATAGTGTGTGGTTGTCCACCAAGAATATCCGGTTAAAAGTCCCCTGCATGAAATTGGCTCCATACAAGTTTCTACAAGTAATAAAACCGGTATGTTTCAAGTTGCAACTTCCTCAAAATCTTCAATTCATTTCACATTTCATTGCTCAAACCTCTCATTATCAATCGTTTTTCTACTCTTTCTTCAAAATCCACTCCCATTCAACTTCAACAGTAGGAGAAATTTGAGATTACGCATATTCTTGACTCAAAAAAGACTAGAGAAGGTGTTCGATAACACAGGTCTGCAAAAAAATATTTTTGGACAGCTTTTTTGGTTTAGTTGACTGATTCTTACGTTTTTTGGTGCGCTGAATCCAAAAATGACAGCCGTTTTGTCCTGGGAAGTCAGGTTTTCGAACAAACGTGTGGTCATTGTTTAAAAAAATCTCTTAACGCAAATATTTTATTTACATGAAAAATATTAACTCATTTGCACAGGTGACGACAAAATTAACACCACACCCAAGTAGATTGCTTGTGAAATCGTCTTTTTTTTAAGCTTTTCCTCTTGTAGGTGGCTTCTGGAAGATCCTTGTACAACATCCAGCAGTAGTCAGCCATCATCGTAACACTCAATTTTCCTTGATACCTTCTTTCCATTTATTTTATATCTTGATGGAAAAGTTCTCCCTGCTCTTCACTCACTGCTCCCAAATTTTCAGGAAAATAGTCAAGGTGTGAGTTGAGAAAATGGACTTTTAAGCTCATGGAGCAACCAAGCTTGTGAAAGGCTTTCAACATTGTTTCCACCATTTCCTTGTAATTTGGGTCCTTTTGGTTTCCCCCAAAAAAAATTTATGACCACAGTAAAGGCAACCCACGCTTCTTTTTGAGTTGGAGTCATTGAACTGATGAAGTCTTTGCAGAACCCCCTTTTTCAGTTTTGCCTCCATTAAACCTGGAAACTTGGATCCCAAGTACTTGAAGCATTCGCTATCTTTGCTTCTAGTGATTTTGTCGGTCTCTACTGTCCCATAAACATAGAAAATAAGGGTATTTGGTGTACCCAGCCTGTTGTCCCAGCAGCATACACAATACTTTTAAATCCCCACATACCAACCAGTTTTGGTTTTGATAACCCACTTTCTTGAGTACCAACTCCAACTTCTCATAAGTCTCCTTCAAGTACACCAAATGAGCAATAGGAATGGACGTATAACGGCCACTATTGTGAAGTAAAACTGCTTTTAAGCTTCTTTTGGAAGAGTCAATGAAAAGCCTCCATTCAGAAGAATCATACTGAATGTGGAACTGAGCCATCAACACCTCTAAATCAGAGCAAAACACCAAATTGCCCTCATGAAAAAAGTAAGACAGAAAGTCTTTTTCCTGATGTCTGTACCATGCAAAAGATGTACCTTCCATCAACAAATTTTTGCTTTTAAGTCTAGAACCAAGTATTTCAGTAGATTGCTTAGGTAGATCTAGGTGTCTCACCAAATCATTGAGTTCCTCTTGCGAGAAAAGTTTTGGTTCGTCAGCTTCAACATCTGAAGAACTTGATCCATCTTCAAGCTGAGGTACAGTTCCATTTTTGTCAGGTCAATTGACTTCATCCAGGTTTGTAGGAAGGTCGGGCACAGGGACCATGGAGAATGGGACGAATAGCAGAAGGAAGATTGGGATACGTGATGGTGCACTTCCACTTTGAATTGTACCCCTTCACATCACAGGAACAGAAATAACAATCATCACTATGATTCTTTTGCTAGCGCCACATCATAGGAATTCCGAATCGAAAGCTTTTATTTTGCCTTTTGACCAATTACGAAGATCTTCGACGCACCTCTTACATACTTTATGAGGAGCCCAAACTTTATCTTGGTCACCAAGTTTTAATATAAATGAAATAAACTTTCTTAACAAAATCCGTAATATTCAACTGCTGCTTTTTCACCTTGAAATCTCCACACATGAAACAGAAACTGTCAGGCGAATTTACACACTTTCTTGGAGGCATTGCACTAATTTTGAACCACACAGACAATAGCAGGATGATGACTGAAATGAAATACAAGATTGTGGAGGAATCAGAGAACAATTTAATGCATGAAAGAACATGTCCGAGCAGGCCCTAGCAAGCACACTCAGCAATGCAGTAATCACCATCAGGACCAATAAACATGTATTTTCATGTTTTTGGGAGCACTGGCAGTGAAAATAAATTTGTTTTTCCATGTTCAGTTTTTTTTCCCCAAGTATGATGAATTTGAAATTTAGCGATTTCCAGCTACCTGTTTGACCAAGGCACATTTCGATTGTGAAAAAACCTGACATCCCAAGAAAAAACGATGGTCAATTTCGAATTCAGGGCACCAAAAAACATAAGAATCAGATAAAATTATGAAAACAGCTTTTTGGTTGCAGACCTGTGTAATTAATCCACTGGGAAGGATTTGGTCCAGAGGAACGTTCCTGGATCCGTGCTGAGGACATCAATGCCCCTACACTTTTGAAGAAATTTTACACCAAGTTCCCCGGTAAACCTGGATTTAAGTGTTCTGTGTCCACCTTTAAAGAGGGGGTATTGTCACTCACCGGATTTCTAGACCTAGAGTCGGGTCACTAGCCCCTCTGCCAGTGCCTGTGCTGCGCCGCGGCTGTCCGCCATCTTGACTGTGCTCCTGCGCATGTGCAGACCAGGAGGGACCTTTCCCTTGTTGGTATTGGCTATCCATTAGCCTTCTCCCTATTTAAAGCACCTCTGACCTCTCCTTGATTGTCTGTTCTTGATACTTACCTCCCTGTGTCAGCTGTGTATTTCGTTCCTGTGGTTTCTGTTACTCTCAGCACTCCAGCACCTCCGCACTGGTTTCTGACTACTTACTGCTGCTGCTCACCTGTTGGCTGGATACTCCTCAGTCACATCTGTGGTAAAACCTGCCTCTCGCTGAACACTGTAGTGACCACTGCTTCGCACCTGTTGGCCGGATACTTCTCAGCAACATCCGTGGTATAACCTGCCTCCCTCTGTACACTGTAGTGACCGCTGCTTCTCACCTGTTGGCCGGATACTTCTCAGCCACATCTGTGGTAAACCTGCCTTCCGCTGAACACTGTAATGCCCGCTGCTTCTCACCTGTTAGCCGGACACTTCTCAACCACATCCGTGGTAAAACCTGCCTCCCGCTGAATGCTGTAGTGACCGCTGCTTCTCACCTGTTGGCCGGATACTTCTCAGCCACATCCGTGGTAAACCTGCCTCCCGCTGAACACCGTAGTGACCACTGCTTCTCACCTGTTGGCCGGATACTTCTCAGCCACATCCGTGGTATAACCTGCCTCCCGCTGTACACTGTAGTGACCGCTGTTTCTCACCTGTTGGCTGGATACTCCTCTGTCACATCCGTGGTAAAACCTGCCTCTCGCTGAACACTGTAGTGACCGCTGCTTCTCACCTGTTGGCTGGATACATCTCAGCCACATCCGTGGTAATTTTGTCTCTTGTTGAGTTTCGTGCAATGATTGTTTCTCTATCTACTACCTTGATTCTCACCTCCCTGTGTCAGCTGTGTAGTCTGTTCCTGTGGTTTCTGTTACTCTCAGCACTCTAGCTCCTCGGCACTGGTTTCTAACTACTTACTGCTGCTGCTCACCTGTTGGCTGGATACTCCTCAGTCACATCCGTGGTAAAACCTGCCTCTCGCTGAACACTGTAGTGACCACTGCTTCTCACCTGTTGGCGGTATACTTCTCAGCCACATCCGTGCTAAAACCTGCCTGCCGCTGAACGCTGTAGTGACCGCTGCTTCTCACCTGTTGGCCGGATACTTCTCAGCCACATCTGTAGTTAACCTGCCTTCCGCTGCACACTGTAGTGCTCGCTGCTTCTCACCTGTTAGCCGGATACTTCCCAGCCACATCCGTGGTAAAACCTGCCTCCTGCTGAATGCTGTAGTGACCGCTGCTTCTCACCTGTTGGCCGGATACTTCTCAGCCACATCCGTGGTAAACCTGCCTCCCACTGAACACCGTAGTGACCACTGCTTCTCACCTGTTGGCCGGATACTTCTCAGTCACATCCGTGGTATAACCTGCCGCCCGCTGAACGCTGTAGTGACCGCTGCATCTCACTTGTTGGCCGGATACTTCTCAGCCACATCCGTGGTAAACCTGCCTCCCACTGAACACTGTAGTGACCACTGCTTCTCACCTGTTGGCCGGATACTTCTCAGTCACATCCGTGGTATAACCTGCCGCCCGCTGAATGCTGTAGTGACCGCTGCATCTCACTTGTTGGCTGGATACTTCTCAGCCACATCCTGTTACGATTTTGATGCCTTAGTCAGTATCAGCACAGGCTTACCTAGGGCGCGGAGTCTAACGGCCTTCCGGTCTTCACCAAGAACCACCGCAAGGTAGTGTGGACTTTGCTGCCGAAGAACCACAGGTCGCGGCCCCCAGATTAGCCTACTGACGTAAGGGAGAAAGTTTTAAGTGATGGCAGGCAGACAAGCAAATAGACAAAGCGGTGCAAGTACAGGCACTAACCGTTAATTCCAGGCGTTGTAGGTCTGGAACAGTAACCGGTAGATGCACGGAGCCAATGGGTGCGTGGCAGGATATGGGTCCAGAGACACGACCGGGTCAGTACACAGGTGATATCAGATATACGGTACCAGAGGGAGATCCAGAGAATAGTTGGTAACACAGCCGAGACGGTACACAGAAGGTATCAGGTATACGGTGCCAGAGGGAGATCCAGAGAATAGTTGGTAACACAGCCGAGTCGGTACACAGGAGGTATCAGGTATACGGTGCCAGAGGGAGATCCAGAGAATAGTTGGTAACACAGCCGAGTCGGTACACAGGAGATAGTCCAGTTCGTGGTGCCAGGGATAAGCCAAAGAATAGTCAGGTCACAGCCAGGTAGGTACACAGGAGTAGGAGGAATAGAGGGATACACAGGGAGCAGGTTCACAGGAGTCAGGACACAGGAACTGTAGCCAGGAACAGGAAACACATTGCTCTGACACAGGCAGCGTGTCAGAGCAGAGGAGATATAGGACTTTGAATTCACCGCCCAGGAGTCACATGTTTGGCAGCAGGGAGAACCCGGAAGTGCTGCGGCGCCATCAGGAGAAGCGCTGCACGGATCGGATACCGCTGTCAGACCACGCTGACAGCGCAGCGGAACGGGGATAAAGTAAGTTCCTAACACATCTGTGGTAAAACCTGACTCTCTCTGTACACTGTAGTGACCGCTGCTTCTCACCTGTTGGCCGGATACTTCTCAACCACATCTGTGGTAAATCTGCCTTCCGCTGAACACTGTAGTGCTCGCTGCTTCTCACCTGTTAGCCGAATACTTCCCAGCCACATCCATGGTAAAACCTGCCTCCCGCTGAATGCTGTAGTGACCGTGGCTTCTCACCTGTTGGCCGGATACTTCTCAGCCACATCCGTGGTAAACTTGCCTCCCGCTGTACACTGTAGTGACTGCTGCTTCTCACCTTTTGGCTGGATACCTCTCAGCCACATCCGTGGTAAACTTGTCTCTTGTTGAGTTTTGTGTAACCATTGTTGTTTCTCTATCTACTAGCTGGCTATCTCTCATCCTCATCGGTGGTGTCACGGGCACTAGGAGTCTTGCCCAGGATTTCACCAGATGACTGGGCTTACCAGAGTAGTGAAGCTCACACAACGGTCCTCTGGTAGCGGGGTGACTAGCGGAACAAATATCACAGCAGATGGAGAGAGAATGCCAATGAATAATAGGAAAGTCAGTGACTTGCAGCAATCTTTGGTCAAAGGATCATCGACTAGCTGATATAATGGAAAGGCAGATTTGAACACGGAGATCAGGATGGACGTGAGTAGATGCAGGGAGGCAGCAGGGAAGTCAGTGGTCTGCGTACAGCAAGTTGTACCACTGCTTATGGTGAGAAGACTTGTCCAGGTGCAGGTAGGTAGTGGGGAAGTCAGTGGTCTGCGTATAGCAAGTTGTACCACTGCTTAATAGGTGAGGATGTGTACAAGTGTTGATGAGTGGAAGCATACAAAGATAATAGGATGCAGACACTGAGAGCACAGAGGAACTTGATCCCAATAGGTATGGAGCGTATCCAACAAAGTCTATATAACGGTATGTGTGGCGCTGCTTGGTAGAGACTTGCTCAGCACAGATATGCAGGCTAATAATGGATAGTCAATCACAGTTATGCATATAACGACTGAGTAGTACGGTTAATTCCAAACAGGTATGCAGCGTAACAATAACAGTCTATAGCGGGTATGGATACCGCTGCTGAGCGTGGAAACTTGTCCTAGCGGATATGCAGAGTAAACGAAGAAAGTCAATAACAGATAGGCATACCGCTATTCAGTAGAACAGTCTGTCCACAGGGAGATGCCGGAACTGCAGAGACACTGGACGGCAGAGACAAGTGTAGGAACCACAGGTGAGTAGATCCGGTAATCAGAGTCCAGCTGAGGACACAAGCAGGAAACAGGAGACTGTAGCAGGTAAGGAAACCAGCGATGAGTAGCACAGGGAATCCACAGGAACTGAAGACACTAGTAGTACACAGGAGATAATAGCGGGTATGGAAACCAGCGATGAGTAGAACTGGAATCAGTAGGAAACTGAAGACACTAGTAGAACACAGGGGACACCTTCAGAGACTCACAGGGAATGAGACTCCAAGATCAGGCAATGAGGTAATGCACACAGGTGCCTTAAATAGGGAGTTGCCTGATCAACCAATTTGGATTAAAAGTAGAGATGGGCGGGTCCGGTTCTCCGAGAACCGAACCCACCCGAACTTTGGGTATCCGAGTACCGAGCTGAGCAGCTCGGTACTCTCCCGCCCATTCCGAATCCAAATCGAGGCCGAACGTCATTGTGACGTCGTCGGATCTCGGGGCTCGGTTCTCGCGATACTTCAACTTTATAAATACACGCCTCCACAGCAATCCATCGCCATTTGACAGAGGGAGAGAGCAGGGTGTAGTCATAGGCTAATTAGAGCAGGGACAGAGAATACAATATTGTTCTTGCAATTGCTCTAACCAAAATCACTAGTGCAGAGAGGAGGATAGAGGTTTATTATTTTTTCTTCATATTTGGCACTCCCCAGCGCTTTTGGGGTGTCCCCCATAATTGTGCATAAATATTTCTGGCTGTCAAAAGTCATATCTGTCAGCAGTATCTACTAAATAATTTTTAGCACTCCTCAGTGCTTTTGGGGTGTCCTCCCTAATTGTGCATTAATATTTCTGGCTGTCAAAAGTCATATCTGTCAGCAGTATCTACTAAATAATTTTTAGCACTCCTCAGTGCTTTTGGGGTGTCCTCCCTAATTGTGCATTAATATTTCTGGCTGTCAAAAGTCATATCTGTCAGCAGTATCTACTAAATAATTTTTAGCACTCCTCAGTGCTTTTGGGGTGTCCTCCCTAATTGTGCATTAATATTTCTGGCTGTCAAAAGTCATATCTGTCAGCAGTATCTACTAAATAATTTTAAGCACTCCTCAGTGCTTTTGGGGTGTCCTCCCTAATTGTGCATTAATATTTCTGGCTGTCAAAAGTCATATCTGTCAGCAGTATCTACTAAATAATTTTTAGCACTCCTCAGTGCTTTTGGGGTGTCCTCCCTAATTGTGCATTAATATTTCTGGCTGTCAAAAGTCATAACTGTCAGCAGTATCTACTAAATAATTTTTAGCACTCCTCAGTGCTTTTGGGGTGTCCTCCCTAACTGTGCATTAATATTTCTGGCTGTCAAAAGTCATAACTGTCAGCAGTATCTACTAAATAATTTTTAGCACTCCTTAGTGCTTTTGGGGTGTCCTCCTTAATTGTGCATTAATATTTCTGGCTGTCAAAAGTCATATCTGTCAGCAGTATCTACTAAATAATTTTTAGCACTCCTCAGTGCTTTTGGGGTGTCCTCCCTAATTGTGCATAAATATTTCTGGCTGTCAAAAGTCATATCTGTCAGCAGTATCTACTAAATAATTTTTAGCACTCCTCAGTGCTTTTGGGGTGTCCTCCCTAATTGTGCATTAATATTTCTGGCTGTCAAAAGTCATATCTGTCAGCAGTATCTACTAAATAATTTTAAGCACTCCCCAGTGGTTTGCGCTCAGAATGGATTCAAAGCAGTCCACATATGATCTGAATGAGCAACCAGGTTCTGTCACCAGTCCTGATGTTAGTGTTCCCAGTACGTCATCTGGCCAAGGCGATGTCAAACAACAGAGTGTTTTCAAATTAGTGCAAAAAACAAAAACCAAAAAAAAATTTACTGTATTGAAGCGAAAAAGAAGTGTAACTGAGCAAAAGTTAAGTGACGATAAAAAAAAAATTGCAAGCATGCCATTCTACACACGCAGTGGCAAAGAGAGAATGAGGCCTTCACCTTTGGCTATTAGTGGCAGATCCCAAAAAGTTACCCAGCCTACAATTGGTGCACAACTACTGTTACGCGTCAAAGCCGAGCTGCAAGATAACAGTGAGGCATTACAGGAGAATATTTGCTCTGATTCACAAATGACAACAATCCCTGTGGAGAGTCCATCCAACAGTGGGATGTCTAATCGTGAGCATTCTGCTGATGTGTGCCTTAATAGCCCGAGTGTAGCCAGTGATACCCAAATTGAGGATGCCACTTTGGAATTAGAAGAGGATGAGGGGGAGATTTGTGTAGGCGACGAGGGCGCTAATGATGATATTGATGATTATGATGCAGACAGATACCAAATTGCCTTTCTCAATTTCTATTTATATTCTAGATTATATAACGGCTGAATAGTTTTCTATTTTACTCCTAGTGGAGAGAGGATCTGATGCAGACAGATACCAAACTGCCTTTGTCCATTTCAATTCATATTGTACAGTATATAATGGCTGAATTTATTAGTATTTTATACAAGTGGAGGGGGGCCTAGAGAGACAGAAACCAAACTGGCTTTCTCCATGTCAATTAATATTGTACAGTCTATAACGGCTGGATTTTTTTGTATTTTATACAAGTGGAGGGGGGCCTAGAGAGACAGAAACCAAACTGTCTTTCTCCATGTCAATTAATATTGTACAGTCTATAATGGCTGAATTTTTTAGTATTTTATACAAGTGGAGGGGGGCCTAGAGAGACAGAAACCAAACTGGCTTTCTCCATGTCAATTAATATTGTACAGTCTATAATGGCTGAATTTTTTGGTATTTTATACAAGTGGAGGGGGGCCTTGAGAGACAGAAACCAAACTGGCTTTTTCCATTTCTTTACATATTTAACTATAAGTGTAGGGTGTAATATACATTCAAAGACGATGGCTGCATTGCCAATATGCATAGATGGAGAGGAAGACAATCTGTTTTGTGTGTAGAATAGGCCTACCAACGAAGAATTAAACTGTTTTTTTGGATGATTTATTACCTCAACAATTAGATTACTTGTCTCTAAAACAGTTGGAGCACTAAATTGGGTTAATTTAGGCCCAAAAACATGGATTTTCCAAAAAAAATAGCAAAACAAAACCAAACAAAACCAAAACCAAAACCAAAACACGCAATGGCAGTTTTGCAAAACCAAAACCAAAACCAAAACACGACGGTAATCCAGATCCAAAACCGAATCCAAAACCAAAACACGGGGGTCAGTGACCATCTCTAATTAAAAGCAACAGTCACAAGAGTTCTTGGGAGCTGCGCATGCGCAGACCATCAGGATGGCGGACGGCCGCGGTTCAGGATAGGTGCTGGCAGGAAGGCTAGTGAGCCACGCACCAGCGCAGAGGCACTCACGGTTCGGTGAGTGACAGGTGGCAATCCTACCTCTCGCTGATATCTCTAGCCCGCGCTATACTTCACCTGTTGGGCAGACACCTATTAGCCACATCTGTGATAACCTTGCCTCTGACTGATCATCCTAAGCATTTGTTACATTTCTCTTCCTGGTCAGACAGCTGTTAGCTACAACTGTCATATATACCTGCTCTCCAGAGTATTCTCGCATATCTTCTAGTTGTCTAACTTCTATATCTAAGCTGTACTCCGTTGCTCTGCTGCACTTTCTTGAGGGCTGCGGCCTGCGCAGTGACGCCGAAAAAACACAAACCCTCTTGCGGGGGTCCCTGGAGAAGACCATCCACTGCATTAATCTCCACACCTCAAGAGTAGTGATAACAACTAGCAGAACGCTGGATCAAGAACATAAGTGATCATGACATAAGCATTGTCTGTCTAAGCGATTTGTGTGGTTCCAACGCACAAGCAATATATTTAGCAAAAGCAAAAATGTTTAGCAGTTGAATAAATAACTACAGTACAGCCGATACCTGATACATACATACATACACTGCGCTCTCTGCTGGGTCCAGCGAGACAGTCCTTCAGTCCAGAAGACTGTGGTCAGTGTGACTGTTTATTTGGCTCAAGGAAGCTGTATATATACACTTAGTGATTGTTAGGAACCCCTCCAGCCGGCTTAACACAACCCGGAGTCTACTCTGCCAGTCAGGTGTTCACTGGAGCCCCTGATGGTGGGGACAGACTGGGCTGCAGACTGACAGAGGGTCGTGAAGTGTGTACCGGCTGGGGAGAACCCAGGCAAGAAGAGTCAGGTCCACGCAGAGGTCAAAAGGTCGGCAGCAGGTAACAGAAACGGTGAGCAAGCTGAGGTCAGAGGTCACAGGCAAAGTAGCAGAACGGGTAAACGAGCCAAGGATCAGGGTCACAGGAAACACAAGCGAAGTCAAATACGAAGCCAAGGGTCATACACGGGAAGTCAAAACGTAGATACAGGAACAGGAACTGGAGCAAGCAGGTCAGCAGACTGGAGCACAGAAGCTATAACCGGCAATGAGGCAGCAGACCTCATTGCCTTAAATACAACCCATAACCAATCAGAACCTGCCCCTAGACAAGGCCACACTTGTAGGCTAATTGCCAGCACCTAGCAAGACCAATCAGGGCTTAGCACTGAAATCCACACCTGCAGGCTAATGCCTGCTAATTCAGCCACAGGCTAAATCTGCCTGATTGTCCCTAGAGCGCATGCGCGCCTGGCTGCCAGGACACGGCGCTGAGGAAGCGTCCGACCATTGCCTTGGCAACGGTCGGGAGTTGGAAGGAAATGACGTCCTGGTCGTCATGGTGACGGCCGGGACGTTGGGACCTACAGGAAGCGAGCCGCGGCGGCTGTGAGTACCGCCGCGGCTCGTGACAGTACCCCCCCCTTGAGGAGGGGTTAAGGAACCCCGACATCCTGGTTTCCTTGGAAATTTTTTAAAGAACTCCTTCAACTGTTTAGGAGCATCGAGTTGTCTCCGTGGGATCCAAGACCGTTCTTCTAACCCACGATTCCTCCACTGCACTAGGAAGTGCACCTGACCTTGCACTTTTTTGGAATCCAAGATCTTCTGAACAACGTATCTTGGTGATCTGTTTGATTTTCTCTCAGGCAAATTTGAAGACTGGATTTGAGTAGGATATAATACCGGCTTCAACAGAGAACAGTGAAATGTGTTGGGAATTCTCAATGAGCCTGGAATTCTTAACCTAAATGCAACAGAATTAACCTGCTTGATAATAAGGAACGGGCCGATGAACTTGGGACCTAACTTTTTGCAAGGCTGTCTGAGTTTAATGTTTTTTGTAGACAGCCACACTCTCTGGCCCACCTTGAAGGAGCAGATGGTACGGTGGCGATCCGAATTTTTTTTTGCGACAACTGAAGCCTGTTTCAGAGATGCCTGTACTTTCCTCCAGATAACTCTGAGATCTCTTGCAGTGGAACGGATCTCCTGGACACCAACTGGGTTAAGTGAATACAGGGAGTTAGATCTGGGGTGAAAACCATAATTGCAGAAAAACGGAGAAGTTTTAGTAGATGAATGACAGGAATTGTTACAGGTGAATTCTGCCCAGGGTAACAAGGAAGACCAATTATCATGGAACTCTGACGTGTAGCTTCGCAAAATTTTTTCCAAGGACTGGTTAACTCTTTCGGTCTGCCCATTGGACTGAGGGTGATATGCAGATGATAAACTAACCTTGATTCCGAGGAGGGTACAGAAAGATCTCCAGAATTGCGCTATGAACTGGGAACCCCGATCGGAAACTATGTCAGTAGGGAGTCCATGGAGCCGGAAAATATGTTGAATGAATAAGACGGCCAAATCCCGAGCTGTAGGCAGTCTGGGTAAGGGAACGAAATGGGACATCTTACTGAACCGGTCTACCACGACCCAAATGGTATTGTGTCCTGCAGAAGGTGGTAGATCCACTATAAAGTCCATGGACAAGTGGGTCCATGGTTTTGCAGGTGGTGCCAAAGGAACTAACTGGCCTATTGGGCGGATCCTAGGAACTTTGTTTCTGGCACAAACCTCACATGAGAGGACATGACTCCTGACGTCAGCAGACATAGATGGCCACCAGACTGTACGGGAAAGGATTTCTAACGTCTTGAAAATTCCAGGATGCCCTGCAACCCTACTGTTATGCGCCTCTGCAATAACCGCCTTCCTTAGATGGACTGGAACAAAGAGACGTCGCTCCGGAGTAGTATCAGGGGCTAATTTCTGGAATCTCTGAAGTGTGATACTCAGATCTTGGGTCAACCCGGCATGGATTACAGAAGGGGGAATAATCGGCTCTGGGATAGTGACTGGAATGTGGTGTGCCGAGAAACTTCTGGAAAGGGCATCTGCCCGGACATTTTTGGAGCCTGGTCGGTAGGTGATCAGGAAGTTAAACCGGGTAAAGAATAACGCCCACCGGGCCTGTCTGGGATTTAAACGTTTGGCTGACTGTATATATTGTAAATTCTTGTGATCGGTAATGACAGAGATCTGATGTGAAGCACCCTCCAACCAATGCCGCCACTCCTCGAAGGCCCATTTGATTGCCAATAGTTCTCTATTACCGACATCATAGTTGGCCTCCGCTGAAGAGAACTGACGGGAGAAATAAGCACATGGGTGCAGACGATTAGTATGAGGATCCTTCTGCGATAGGATGGCACCGGCACCGATGTCAGAGGTGTCGACCTCAAGAATAAATGTCCTAGCTGGATCCGGATGTCTAAGGACCTGAGCGGAGACAAAGGCCTTTTTCAGGCTTTCGAATGAGGCTACTGCTTGGGACGACCAATTAGTTGGATCCATTCCTTTACGGGTCAGAGCGACAATGGGAGCCACAATGTCGGCAAAGTTGTGAATGAATCTCCTATAATAATTGGAGAAGCCCAGGAACCTCTGCACCGCCTTAAGATTGTTGGGTTGCACCCAATCCAGAATAGCCTGGACCTTAGCTGGATCCATGGAGAATCCCTCAGAAGAGATTACATAGCCTAAAAAGGATACTCTCTGTACCTCGAACTCACACTTTTCCAGCGCACAGGTGGTTCTCTCGTAATTTCTGTAGAACTTGTTTGACGTGAGTCTGATGGGCGGGAAAAGATCTGGAATAGATGAGGATATCATCTAAATAGACGACCACGAAACAACCAAGGAATTCCCGAAGAACTTCATTGATCAAGTCCTGGAACACTGCAGGTGCATTACTAAGGCCAAACGGCATGACCAGATACTCGTAGTGGCCAGAGTGCGAATTGAATGCCGTCTTCCACTCATCTCCTTCTTTGATACGGATGAGATTATATGCTCCGCGAAGGTCGATTTTAGTGAAGACAGTGGCCCCTCTTAGCTGATCAAACAAAACCGAGATGAGCGGAAGGGGATAGGTTTTCTTGACTGTGATATGATTCAATCCCCGGTAGTCAATACAAGGTCTTAACCCTCCGTCTTTTTTTGATACAAAGAAGCATCCCGCTCCTACGGGAGACTTAGATGGCCTGATGAAGCCTCTCTCCAGGTTTTCATCGATATACTCCTGCATGGATTTTGTTTCTGGAGCAGAAAGGGAATACAAACGCCCCTTAGGTAACTTGGAACCAGGAATAAGTTCGATGGCACAGTCAAAGTCACGATGTGGCGGTAAGGTATCAGCAGCCTTCTTGGAGAACACGTCCCAGAATTCATGATACTGTGAGGGAAGCCGCTCCGGAATAGGCTGAATCATACGCAGAGACAGTGACAAACAAGACTGTGTACAATAAGTACTCCACTTGACAATCTCTCCTTTTACCCAGTCTATGACAGGGTTATGACAGGAAAGCCATGGGTGGCCCAAGATCATAGGAACCGACG
Source organism: Mixophyes fleayi (assembly GCF_038048845.1). NCBI lineage: Eukaryota > Metazoa > Chordata > Amphibia > Anura > Limnodynastidae > Mixophyes > Mixophyes fleayi. The sequence continues at coordinate 208,308,501 of NC_134402.1, read as the reverse complement.
AACAATCGATCAGGAAGAAGGTGATTGACTCAGAATGGAGAGCTCCGATCTTCAACTGTAGTGGCGGGGTCTCCCAGGAAATCTTGCCACCAGGCAACGGACCTCCGTCTAAGCCACAGACAGTAATGGCAGAGTTGAGTTTTACCATCGGAATTCCGGCAGAGCGGGCAAACCCAATATCAAGGAAGTTGCCTGCAGCTCCGCTATCAATGAAGGCCGACAGGTCCACAGAGCGAGCCCGGAAGGTGAGCTGTGCAGGGATTAATACAGCATTTTTTGGGGAGATAATTTGCAGACCTAGGTGAACTTTCCCCTCATTCCCTAGGCATGGTCTTTTCCCGACTTATTTGGGCAAGAACGGGAGAAGTGGCCTTTTATGCCACAGTATAGACATAGACCTTGCGAACGTCTCCTGTCTCTCTCTTCCGAAGAGAGACGATATGCTCCTAATTGCATAGGCTCCTCACCATCCTGGGAAACAGGAACGAAGGCGAATGGAGGTGACGATGCTTCCTTTTCAGTTTTCCGCTCCTTATATCTCCTGTCAATTTTAATGGAGAGGTGCATCAGATCCTCCAGAGAACTAGGAGACGGGTATTGCACCAACGAATCTTTAATCTGTTCAGATAGGCCGAGACGGAACTGACTCCGTAAGGCAGGGTCGTTCCATCCACTATCAGGTGACCATCTACGGAATTCAGCGCAGTATTCTTCTGCCGACCGTCGGCCTTGTTTCAAGGACCGTAGATGAGCTTCCGCGGAGGCCACTCGATCCGGGTCATCATACAGTAGACCCAGTGCCTCGAAGAAGGAGTCTACGGACTGCATGGCCGGACTGGTCTGCGGCAAAGAAAACGCCCAGGACTGGGGGTCACCCTGTAGAAGGGAAATAATAATCCCAACTCTTTGCTGCTCTGAACCGGAGGAGCGAGGTCTCATCCGAAAATAGAGCTTGCAGCTCTCCCTGAAGTTCCGAAACAGGGTTCTATTTCCGGAGAACCGATCTGGTAAGTTCATTTTGGGTTCACAGATGGGACCTGGAGTCGGTTGTGAAGCTTTTGTGGCTTCTTCTTGAACAGACATACGCTCAGCCAATCCCTGCATCATCTGATACAAGGACTCAACGTGGCCTGCTAGAGTTTGTGCTGGAGACGGTGTGGATCCACTTGTATCCATTCTAACCTTGTCTGCGGGAGTGGGCCGGTTATAATGTTAGGAACCCCTCCAGCCGGCACAACACAACCCGGAGTCTACTCTGCCAGTCAGGTGTTCACTGGAGCCCCTGATGGTGGGGACAGACTGGGCTGCAGACTGACAGAGGGTCGTGAAGTGTGTACCGGCTGGGGAGAACCCAGGCAAGAAGAGTCAGGTCCACGCAGAGGTCAAAAGGTCGGCAGCAGGTAACAGAAACGGTGAGCAAGCTGAGGTCAGAGGTCACAGGCAAAGTAGCAGAACGGGTAAACGAGCCAAGGATCAGGGTCACAGGAAACACAAGCGAAGTCAAATACGAAGCCAAGGGTCATACACGGGAAGTCAAAACGTAGATACAGGAACAGGAACTGGAGCAAGCAGGTCAGCAGACTGGAGCACAGAAGCTATAACCGGCAATGAGGCAGCAGACCTCATTGCCTTAAATACAACCCATAACCAATCAGAACCTGCCCCTAGACAAGGCCACACTTGTAGGCTAATTGCCAGCACCTAGCAAGACCAATCAGGGCTTAGCACTGAAATCCACACCTGCAGGCTAATGCCTGCTAATTCAGCCACAGGCTAAATCTGCCTGATTGTCCCTAGAGCGCATGCGCGCCTGGCTGCCAGGACACGGCGCTGAGGAAGCGTCCGACCGTTGCCTTGGCAACGGTCGGGAGTTGGAAGGAAATGACGTCCCGGTCGTCATGGTGACGGCCGGGACGTTGGGACCTACAGGAAGCGAGCCGCGGCGGCTGTGAGTACCGCCGCGGCTCGTGACAGTGATGCAGTGAAAACAATACAGATGATGTGGCTTGCTTCTATAGATCCAAGCTTCAGGAGGGTCCAGTGTAATGCAGGTCATTGGCCAGTTCAAACAAAAATATCCAAAGGTAGGGGTCAGCCCTTCAGATGATGCATACTTAGTTTTCCTGCCAAGAGGAGAGGATACTGATGCCTGTCTGAATAGTAGCAGCATAGAGGAAAACATCTTAAAAATGTCTGAAGAATTGTATGTCACTGCTAAATACCTATTTATAAATACAATATTTATTATGCACAATAGATGCATCTAGATGGTCCGGGCCAAGGTTTACATCTACTTTCTGCATTCAGGAGCCCCTTACACAAACTCGAAGTGTACTTAGGCCTACATAAGCACAAAAATTTGAAGAGGCACTCTCTTCAAAAATGTACATTATATCAAAATTCCAAACTTCTGCCACTTTAAAACTACCCATTTCATTAGATTCAAATTTGTCTCCATTTCACCAATAGACCCCTTTCACAATAGTTTAGAAAATACTTCAATTCTGGGATGAAAAATCAGTTATAAAACTGCCCAAAACCACCAGGGTATTTTGAAGAATATCTGTCCCCTTCCCAAGGAGTAAACAGTGGAACATAGGTGGTCAGTAATCTTATATAGTCCTCTAAGACAACCGACTGAATAATTAATTGATTGGATCAGGGAGTATTTTTCAATGTTTTTAATTATTAAAAACAAAAAAGAAATAGTTTAAACAAACATTACATATATGAAAGATTTGACTCTAAATATTGCGACTGACAATAAAATTCATGTAATAACTAACTAATTAGAAAAATAAATACATTTTAATTCTCCCACAAAATAAATGTTGCTGTCCATTCTAGTCTTCTATCCATTAGGTGGCATGAGAGTTATTTACTTAGCATGAAAAAGTCAATATTGGTCTAATATTCATAAAATGAGCAAAAATAACTTCACTAAGCTTTTAGAGATAATATGGAAATACTTATTCTTGGCAATTAGGCTATAATAATGATTTATCTTTAATTAAATGCAGTGATTGAAGTGGAATTTGAGAAATGGCAGTATGGAAAATGTAAGTGGATGGGGTTTGATAGTTTTACAATGAAGGCATAGAAACATAAAATTTGACAGCAGATAAAAACCGCTTGGCCCATCTAGTTTGGTCATTTTTTAACATATGGTAACCTCAAACACTATTTCAACCCTTATTATTTATAAAGATATTCTTATGTCTATCCCAAGCATGTTTAAATTGCAATACTGTATTAGCCTCTAATACCTCTGATGGGATGCTATTCCACTCTACTATCCTTTCTGTGAAGTCATTTTCCTCAAATTTCTTCTGAACCTACTTCCCTCAAGTTTCAGTGCATGTCCTTCTTTTCTAATACTTTCCTTCCTTTGAATAATGTTTCCCTCCTGTATTTTGTTAAAACCCTTGATCTATTTGAAAGTTTCTATCATGTCTACCCTTTTCCTTTTTCTGCTCCAAACTATACATATTAAGATATTTTAGTCTTTCCGGGTAAGTTTTGTGTTGTTGTAGGCCATGCACCATTTTAGCACACAAACAGAATAAGGAACTGACAAGCGCAGGTCAGTTTATGAAAGGGTTAATTGCATAAAATCTTCCCCAACAATAAGGAGGTATCAAGAAGCAAGTGTAAAGTCCACCAAGCTGTGGACAGTAAATGGAAAAAAATAAATCTCATTAAAACACCACCACTGTCTTAAAAAGATCATACACATCAGGGAAAAGATATAGAAAACTATCCCCGATCGTGAATAAACAAATAATATGACACCAAACCAAAATGATTTAAAAGTAATGGGATATATAGATGTTATTGGAAGTATAACTATAAATTCCAAATTCTAGGCTGATATAGTAAGTAGTAGCGGACAAACATTTATATACATCCCACAACGCTACTATCCTTCTCTCCAGCGTCCGCTCTTATAGATAGTAAAAACAGTTTCATGTGAAACTTACAGACCGCGGACTCAAGGTATATTATTGTCCTAGCCTTTCAGTTCAGTTTAAAGTCTTGCCTCCACTTTTATATGTAAAACCAGACCTCTCTTCCACGACCTCAATCTTTGTGGCGAACTCCTCTGTTCATACGGATCACCGCAGCTGTGTCAGAAGATTTAGTTCAACCTCCTCTGAGAGACCACTCAGGTCGGATTTCTGGAGATCATGTGTAGTTCTTTCACACTAAGTTAACTACACTTAGCTCTATATTGGGATTTTTCATATTTAAAAATTAATACTATAGGTTTTCTGAAAAGCATTAACAAAAACTTTAAAAAAAATAGAAAATATTCCTAGATTGCATTTACTTTATTTACACATATTAACTGCCAAAATGCAGCAAGAGACGTTCATATTTGGCAAGCAAAAAGTCAGAAAATAAATCAGAAATACTTCCAAATATGAGCCTTCTTACCCTATTTGCTGACTTTTGATTTTGGATAATCGACTGCTCTCCAGGGAGTTTGAGAGACCTACCTGGAATTCGGATGTCTCCTGGACATTCCGGCACAGTGGGCAAGTATGTCTCGGACCCTAAAGAGTTCATTAGAATATTTTGTTCACAGTACAAAATCTCACTTTTTGTGCAAGGGGCAATCATTTTGCTGGAATTCTTGATGTACCCAGATGTGCACACTTCACAAACATCTAATCCTTTTGTAACAGAAAATATAGTGCCGTTTTATTCCATACACGTCATTATAAATAGGCACAACATCACAAAGGTAAATGACGTCACCTTGATAAAGGCTCTAGGAGAGCTGAAACGCATTGTTGTGAGAGGCAGTAGATTGACTTAACTGCTTAATTGAACCGTTTGAACTCCAGCATCTCTTGTGGCTTAATCCTATGTATGAGCATAATCTATCATGAGAAGACGCTTTTTCCATTTTACATCTGGTCAGGGTTCATTTCTCGTGGTTCATTTTGGAGTGTATTAAGTATTTCAATAAAGCATTCAGCAATTTTATTATACAGAATTACGCTATATAGATTTATTTCTCTTTGATACACATGATCTCCGGAAATCCGACCTGAGTGGTCTCTCGGAGGAGGTTGGACCAAGGGGCATATTTAAGAAAGCGCGATAGTGTTTTTACCGAGTAATTAAGGTGCCTCCGTGTCCTCCGCAAATTTATTAAGGGTGCATCGCAGCAGATATCATGGATATCTGCTGCTTTGCACTCCTCTTCGTTTTTGGGAGCAGTTACCATTCAACAGTATGGTGACTGCTCCCAGCTGCAATCTAACAAGTTCCGAAAAAACATTTTTATCGGAAACTTGTCTTGATAATGTGCGCCAGCTGAAGCTGGCGTACATTATCAGGAATGAAAAAACCCAATGCTGTCAGCTCTGCTCCGAAGAGCAGAGCTGGACAGTGCATGTGTGGAGGGATCACATGATCCCTCCCTGTCACTCACCGCTCGCAGAATTGTGGAACTGCACATGCGCAATGGAAAGAAGAAGAGGAACGAAGATGACGTGAAGGAGATCCTAGAGACAGCGCGTCCCGAAGAGGGGGGTAAGTATGATTTTTTTTATCACAGAAACAGCATTTTTTCAGAACTGCTGTTTCTGTGTTGCATTTTTAATAAATTTGAGAAATAGATCAATCCTTATCCATGCGATAAGGATTGATAACTATTTCTCATTTCTGCCGATGAATGATAAATGTGCCCCTCAATCTCCTGACACACCTGTGGTGATCCGTATGAACAGAGGAGTTTACCACAAAGTTTGAGATAGGTCGTGGAAGAGAGATCTGGTTTTACATATAGAAGTGGAGGCAAGACTTTAAACTGAACTGAAAGGCTCGGACATTAGTGTACCTTGAGTCCATGGTCCGTAAGTTTCACATAAAACTGATTTTACTATCTATAAGCGCGGACGCTGAAGAGAAGGATAGTAACGCTGTGGGGTATATATGAATGTTTGTCCGCTAACACTTATATCAGTCTGTAATCCGGAATTCACATGTATATTTTTATTAAGATCTTTATATATCCCATTACTTCAAACTTATTTTAGTTTAGCAAATCTTGAGTCTGCGGTCCGGAAGTTTCATGTGAAACTGTTTTTGCTATCTATTAGAGATGAGCGCACTCGGATTTTGTGAATCCGAGCCCACCCGAACCTTTCCCATCCGAGTCGGATCCGAGACAGATCTGGGAATTGGCATCAAATGAAAACTTGAAACCGAGGCTCTGAGTCATAATCCCACTGTCGGATCTCGCGATACTCGGAACCTATAAATTCCCTGCTAGTCGCCGCCATCTTCACTCGGGCATTGATCAGGGTAGAGGGAGGGTGGGCTAGGTGGTCCTCTGTCCTGGTAAATCTCGTGTTGTGCTGTTTAGTTCTGTGCTGTGCTGTTTAGTTCTGTGCTGTGCTGTGCTGTGCTGTGCTGTGTTCTGCAGTATCAGTCCAGTGGTGCTGTGTGCTGTGCTCTGTCAATTTTGAGTTCAGTGGTGCTGCTGGGTCCTGTGCTGTGTCCTGTTCAGTCCAGTGGTGCTGTGTCCTGTGCTCTGTGCTTCTAAGGGCATAGTTATTTCCCCATTATTCCCAAGTGTTTAAAAAATAAAAAAAAAGTTCTAAAAAAAAATAATGTAAAAAAAAAAAATTACAACAAAATTTGCAAAACCAATCCTGCAGTATATAAGCCCATTGGTACTGCAATATTATATTACCAAGTTCACTGATTCAGCAGTATAAGTCCAGTGGTACTGCTATTACAAAGTTCACTGATTCAGCAGTGTACTATAAGTCCAGTGGTACTGCTATTACAAAGTTCACTGATTCAGCAGTATAAGTCCAGTGGTACTGATATTACAAAGTTCACTGATTCAGCAGTATAAGTCCAGTGGTATTGATATATTACAAAGTTCACTGATTCAGCAGTATAAGTCCAGTGGTACTGCTATTACAAAGTTCACTGATTCAGCAGTGTATAAGTCCAGTGGTACTGCTATTACAAAGTTCACTGATTCAGCAGTATAAGTCCAGTGGTACTGCTATTACAAAGTTCACTGATTCAGCAGTGTATAAGTCCAGTGGTACTGCTATTACAAAGTTCACTGATTCAGCAGTATAAGTCCAGTGGTACTGATATTACAAAGTTCACTGATTCAGCAGTGTATAAGTCCAGTGGTACTGCTATTACAAAGTTCACTGATTCAGCAGTATAAGTCCAGTGCTACTCTCCTGTGCCGCATATAATTTTTAAAGGCTTTGCCGAGTGTGTGTGGCTTAGGGGTACGCTCTCTTGTGTTACATATAATGGAAAACAAAAATTTGGAGGATAAAGTAGGGAAAGATCAATACCCACTTCCTCCTAATGCTGAAGCTGCTGCCACTAGTCATGACATAGACGATAAAATGCCATCAACGTCGTCTGGCAAGCCCGATGCCCAATCTCCTAGTACAGGGCATGTAAAATCCAAAAAGCCCAAGTTCTCAAAAAATAGCAAAAAGAGAAACTTAAAATCAGCTGAGGAGAAACGTAAAGTTGGCAATATGCCATTTACGACACGTAGTGGCAAGGAACGGCTTAGGCCCTGGCCCGTGTTCATGACTAGTGGTCCAGCTTCACCCAAGGATCTAAGCCCTCCTCCCCCCCACAAAAAATTTAAGAGAGTTATGCTGTCAGCAACAACAACAAAACAGCAAAGAACTCTGCCTTCTAAACAGATGACATCACAAATCCCCAAGGCGAGTCCAAGGGTGTTGTTGGTTGTGAACCCTGACCTTCCCATCACTGTACGGGAAGAGGTGACTCCATCCAGCATTTGCAGCACGCCCTCTGCATATGCTGGAAGGATCACCCACAGTCCAGTTACAGATTTGGCTAATGAAGGTGTGAATATTGTACACCGGGAGGAGGATATTGATGTAGCTGGCGCTGAGGAGGATGTTGATGATTATGATGCAGACAGATACCAAATTGCCTTTCTCAATTTCTATTTATATTCTAGATTATATAACGGCTGAATAGTTTTCTATTTTACTCCTAGTGGAGAGGGGATCTGATGCAGACAGATACCAAACTGCCTTTGTCCATTTCTTTGTATATTTGAATTTCTAGTTCTACAGTCTATGCAGGCTGCTTTATTTATATTCAACTACAAGTGTAGGGCGGGGGGGGGGGGGGACATAGATAGCCACCAAAGTAACGTGGTCCATTTAATTTCACTTTCTAGCTCCACAGTCTGTGCAGCCTGCTTTTTTTTATCTTCAAAGTATTTATATTTACAAGCCTTGCAATCTAAATTAACTAGAGGTAGTGACGTGGTAGAACTCCAAAAGGCAGTTTGGAAGTCCCTGTACAAACTGGCTCTATTTTTTACCTGAGTTGTCCCCCCTCCAGTGTGTACTTGGAAAGAGTTTTTAGTGCAGCGGGGAACCTGGTCAGTGAGCGACGAAGGAGGTTGCTTCCTCACAACGTTGAAAAAATTATGTTTATAAAAATGAATAATCAATTCCTCAATGAAGTACAGCACTGCCCTCCAGATAGTACAGAGGGACCTGTGGTTGTGGAGTCCAGCGGGGACGAATTGATAATGTGTGAGGAGGAGGAAGTACACACTGTAGGGGGAGAGGAATCAGAGGTTGAGGATGAGGACGACATCTTTCCTCAGTAGAGCCTGTTTAGTTTGTACAGGGAGAGATGAATTGTTTTTTTGGTGTGGGGGCCCAAACAAACCAATCATTTCAGCCACAGTTGTTTGGTAGGCCCTGTCGCTGAAATGATTGGTTTGTTAAAGTGTGCATGTCCTATTTCAACAACATAAGGGTGGGTGGGAGGGCCCAAGGACAATTCCATCTTGCAACTATTTTTTTGGCATTATGTGACCATTCAACAGTTGTTTGCCATGTTCAAAAAGTAAAAGAAAATGCCAACAAATTCAATAAATTAAATCAAAAGTTAAATGCCCTGTCATTATTTAAAACAAGAGGTTTTGACGTGCTAGAATTAGTGTAGTGTTAAGATGTTATAAACACTACACTTGGAACTTGGAGGAGGTATTGTGGCCCCGGTATCAAATTGGGTACCGGGCCACCCCACTACGCAGTCCAGATACTTGTTTGGTGAAATTCTGACCAGTTGAGGGTGTATTTATTTTATTGTGGCCCCGGTATCAAATTGGGTACCGGGGCCACCCCACTACGCAGTCCAGATACTTGTTTGGTGGAATTCTGACCAGTTGAGGGTTTTATTATTATATTGTGGGGACCACTCTATACCACACTACCACTCTATACCACTCTATTTAATACTTTAATTCTATTTAATACTTTAATTCTATTACTAATTCCCATAAAGAGGAACTGCCGCTTCTATTTAATACTTTTATTCTATTAGTAGTTACCATAAAGAGGAACAAATTAAACAAATTTTACCAAAAGTATAATATGACTTACAAACACTACACTTGAAAGATGGTGCCTTTAAATGAAAAAGTCAGTCTTCATTGCACGACTATGTGCAACAGGGACAGTTTTTTGGTTTACAAAGTCAACCAATAACACTTCGACCCTGTCCTTTTTAACATACTTGATGGGATCTCAATGATGAATGCTCTGTACCATGGTTGGAGGAGGTATTGTGGCCCCGGTACCAAATTGGGTACCGGGGCCACTCCACTATGCAGTCCAGCTAGAGGTGTATTAGATATTAAACAACGTTGACTGTTGCTGCAAAATTTTTAAATAATATTGTGGGGAACACTACACTACGCAGTCCATAAACTTTTTGGGTGGAATTTAGACCCGTGGAGGGTTTTTTAATAATATTGTGGTCCAGGTAAAAAATTGTGTACCGGGGCCACCCCACTACGCAGTCCACAACCTTTTTTTTGGGAATTCAGACCCGTGATGGGTTTTTTAATTATATTGTGGTGACCACTCCTCTACACAGTCCAGATACATTTATTGGTGCGAATCATACAAGTTCAATGTTTTTAATTTATATTGTGGTGACCCACTCCTATACGCAGTCGAGGTACATTATTGGTGCGAATCATACAAGTTCAGGGTTTTTAATTTATATTGTGGTGACCCACTCCTCTACGCAGTCCAGGTACATTTTTTGGTGCGATTAAGACCAGTTGATGGTTTTCTTATTATATTGTGGGGACCACTCCACTACGCAGTCCAGAAAGATACCTCGTTGCAACGTTTTGGACTAATAACTATATTGTGAGGTGTTCAGAATACACGGTAAATTAGTGGAAATGCTTGTTATTGAATGTTATTGAGGTTAATAATAGCGTAGGAGTGAAAATAAGCCCAAAAACTTTTTATGCTTTTTTCAAAAAAAATCCGAATCCAAAACCTTAAATCCGAACCAAGACCTTTCGGCAGGTGTTTTGCAAAACAAATCCGAACCCAAAACATCACGGAAATCCGAATCCAAAACACAAAACACGAGACACCAAAAGTCGCATGTGCACATCTCTACTATCTATAAGAACGGACGCTGGAGAAAAGGATAGTAACGTGGAATTTGCTAGGATTTTTGCGGCGAGTTTTAAATCTATGTTTAACAATGAAATTGGACAATAGCTTGTACAAAGGCTAGGATCCTTTCCTTCCTTTGGGATGACCACTATATTAGCTCTGGTGGTGGCGCTGTCAAACTTTCGGCCCAAGTGAATCGAATTAAAGAAATCTAGAAGCATGGGTGAGAGGACAGGGAGCAGGTTTTTGTAATATATGGCTGTGAGACCGTCCGGACACGGGGTGGACGCATTTCTCAGGGATTAATTGTATATTACAGTTTGTCAGATATTTTCTGACTCAGTGAAGATGATTGCGACTCGCTAAGCGCGGGGAGGCGACTTGTATTCAAAAATGTTTTAATTCGAAGTCTAATGTCTTTGGGGGGGGTGTATCAGAATGTAAATCATACAATTTGGAGTAGAATTCCTGGAAACGGTTAGCTATCTTCTGTGGGTCAAATAGCTTACTGGCGGAGGCATCCTGAATATGAATAATTCTGTTGCGGGTCCTTTTGACGTGTAAACTATGTGCGTCAGCTTTGTTTCCTTTCTCGTACAATCTTTGACGAAGCCATTTCAGCGTGTTGACCGCTTTAATGGACAAGAGTTGTTGTAACTGAGCTTTTACAGCCAAGATTTTGAGATAAGTTTTGCATTTTGAGTAAGGTTGATGCTTCTTGGTGAGAGAAACAAGCTTGGATTCAAGGTCCTGGATGCCTGCTATTTGGGGTATTTTTGTGGGTTGAGGACATGCTAATTAAGAGGCCTCGGATCGTGGCTTTATGCGCCTTCCATAGGACAAAATGAAAGATATCTGAGGAGGAGTTGAGGTTCTTGAACCCCTCAATTGGCTGCGACACTTTTTATAAGTTTTCAAGTTTGGAGAGAAGGGTGTTGTGCATGTGCCAGGAACGATAGGGGTGGACTGAGGGGAGGATATCGACATTAAGAGCAACCACCGCATGATCAGACCAGGTGACTGGGATTATATCCGAAGAACGCAGGGAAGGAGTGGTGGATTTATCCGCGAAGATCATGTCTATGCGGGTATGGATGTTATGAGGAACGGAAAAGTGTGTGTATGCACGAGCAGTAGAGTTCAGGACTCGCTAGGTATCGTAGAGATCATGTAGCTTAATTAGGGAGCAAAGATGGCGAGAGTCTCTAGAGGAGCGCAAAGAGTAAGGAGACGGTGGCGAGCGATCTAGTTTGGCATGCAATTTGGTATTAAAGTCACCACCCAAATTAACTTGCCCTTTAGCTGATTGAGAGAGTTTACCAAATTAGTCTGAAAAAAAGGACCCCTGTCCCACATTAGGAGTATAAAGAGTCGCTATGGTTATAGGCGTCTGAGAGATAGAGACGATCATATATCGTATATCTGCCTTGGTCGTCTGCTATTGTGGAATGTACAGTCAACAGAACTGACTGGTGGACTAGGATAGCAGTGCCACAAGTTTTGCAGGGAGAAGTAGAATAGAAAGCATGTGGAAATGTTCTATTTATGAGACTTGGATGCGTTTTAACTCTTGAAGCGCCATGGTGTGTTTCGCCACGGCATTCAGCCCATTGACGTTTAGAGAGATTATCTTGATAGTCATGGCAGGTGTGGAAAAGGAGAGCTAAGTGAGACGAATCTGTAGTCTAGGAAAGGGAGGAAAAGATGAAGAAATGTTAGTATGAGAGGGGTGGGAGGGGTAGGGAAGGCACCGTAGTTGGGGGCCCCAGGCTCCGGTTTAGAACCGGGGTAGCACAGTAAAGGGTCAGCAGATGAGGAAGCTGACTGCGATAGTGACCCGGAGGAGACATTAACTCCAAACCAAGAGGTGCCTGCAGTAACATCTCAGAACACAGCACCTGTTTCCAGCAACAGTCACCCCCCACAGAGTGAACCAATGGCGCCAGTTCAACAGCGTGGTGAGGGTAAATTTTCTGTACTAATGCAGCAGCTGGGGTCCCTGGGAGACAAAATGATTGAGGCGGAGCGGTTGCTTATCATCAAGTTGTGGGGCAATCGGTTGGCACTGTCTCCTGCAGCGGCCCTTGAACAGTCATCTACTACGCACAGATTTGGCTCTCTTCACTTTACCAAATTTGATGACACCTGCAAATATTAATGGACATTTGCAGCTGTTCAAAATGTCTTGTAGCCTCCATGACTTGCCCAAAGAGGAGTGGGTAAAGTATCTGGTTCCCACACTACAAGGTCATGCAGTGGAAGCTTATCACGCTTCCACTGCATGACCTTGTAGCGTCGTAGTGGACTGTGCCGACTACGACCTGGTAAAACGGGCCCTCCTTAAGCGCTATGGGCCTGATTCATTAAGGATCTTAACTTGAGAAACTTCTTATTTCAGTCTCCTGGACAAAACCATGTTACAATGCAAGGGGTGCAAATTAATGTTTTGTTTTGCACATAAGTTAAATACTGACTGTTTATTCAAGTAGTACACAAATACTTGATAGCTTATTTGTACACTGAAATTTAAACTTGATATTTGTGTGCTACTTGAATAAACAGTCAGTATTTAACTTATGTGCAAAACAAAACACTAATTTGCACCCCTTGCATTGTAACATGGTTTTGTCCAGGAGACTGAAATAAGAAGTTTATCAAGTTAAGATCCTTAATGAATCAGGCCCTACGTTATTACCCCGGAGACCTAGCGGCAGAAGTTTCGGGACTTGGCTAAAAGCACCCATATCAGCCATTAGGAATTTGAAAACCAGTTGCGGCAGTTGGCAATAAGATGGATTAATGGATCTGATACCAATTCCTGGGAGAATTAGTGGAGATAATTTGCAGAGAGCAGTTTCACCGCCGGTGCGCACAGGAGGTGTAGTGGGTATTGGACCGTACCCCAGCAACCCTGGGGTATGGCCCAAAAAGCGGCCCAGTTGGCGGGTCAGTATGTGGCAGTGAGGCCAGACTGGCAGAAGCACCAGGTCAACAGCCAACCCCAAAGGACTGTACATTCAGGGGATGCCCCTCTTCTACTCACCCCCAAAATCAAGTACCTAACCTATCGGGTATAATTCACGAGCCACCGCCCCATCCTGTCCCTGGGAGTTATCAGAGACCACCAGAGACCAGGCGGGAGAAGAAATTCTACAACTACGGGAAAACTGTTAATTTAAGGATGGACTGTCCCACAGCCCCAGCACCCCAGTCTTGTGCCCCTAATCCTGGGGCCTGGCTGACTTGCTTAACTGCCGATGGTGAGCCATTAGAGATTGTTTCCACCCCTGGCAGCCCAACAGAGTGTGGCATGTCTGAAGGTGACTTGGAGGGAAGAGTCACCTCTGAGTCCAAAAGACCCCCAAAAAACATGTGGAGGAACCTGCAGCCGGTCCAAGTGGGACCCCTGCAGTGAGAAGGACTTAGAGACTCAGGGGCTTCAATAACTGTAGTGAGCCCCCATCTTATTGATCCTGCTGCAGTATTACAGGGTCGCACTGCCAAAGCTAACGCGGCAGATGGACTGGAGAAGAAAGTGCTTGTAGCAAGGGTGTATCTGGACTGGGGAGATGGCAGAGAGTTGCGAGATGTTGCTGTCATGGATGGCCTTCCAACTGATGGGATCTTGGCAACGATGTTGGGGGTGGAATTGTGACCGCATATTTTCAACTCTATTACCCGGAGCCAAGCTGCTAAATTACAGTCTGCAGGATCTACACCTGCACAACCCAGCCCAGAGGAAAAGACCACAGCTGCTATTCTTCAGGAAACAGACAGCCCTTTGCCTCTAGAAAGAATATGTCTACTAGCAATGCAGAGGATGTTGTCTGTTGCCAACCTGATCTTGTGGGGGTGCCCGGTGACGCTCCTGTCCCTAGCAGTATGCCAGCTCCAGCAGTGAGTATAGCTGACCACAGTGACCCGCTTTGACTGACCCCACTTTGACTGGCACTAGTAACCCCAACCCAGATCCCTCTGCAGTGTATCCTGACTTAGATGATAGTGAGGGCCACAGGGCAGCTTAGCTCTCTGATTACTGGAAAGCATGAGGTGCCAGGCTGGCAGCAGCCTTCCAGCAATAGAGGTCGGGAGTGTAACCTGGCGTAAAGAGTTGTTGTACTGTGTAGCTAGGAAGGTAGATGTGGATAGATCAGTCCGGGAACAAGTTCAACTGATGGTACCACGGGGCTTTCGCGTGCTACTGATGTCAGTTGCCCACAAAATCTCTATAGCGGGACACCAGGGAAGAGATCGAACACTGAAGTGCCTGACACAGAACTTTTTCTGGCCGGGAATGTCAGATGACGTCCGGGCCTACTGTAAGTCCTATGATGTGTGTCAGCGTCTTTGGCGCCCCAGTGCTCCTGCTCACCTCAGGTCCTTGCCAATAGTTGGGGAACCTTTTCAGCAAGTGGCTGTCGACATAGTTGGTCCCCTGCCTGTGCTCAGTAGATTAGGGAAGAGGTACATCCTCACCGTGCTGGACTATGCTACTCGGTATCCAGAGGCTGTAGCTCTGTCCTCAATAACTGCGGAAAAGGTAGCAGATGCGCTGCTAGGAGTATTTAGCAGAGTGGGGTTCCCTAGTGAGATCCTAACCGATTAAGGCACACAGTTCTTGAGTGAACTGGTCCAGTGTCTCTGGGCAAAGTGCGGGGTGCGACAACTCCGTACTGCCCCCTACCATCCCCAGACTAACGGATTGTGCGAGCAGTTCAAATGCACTCTAAAGCACATGCTACGGGCATTTGTAACTTCGGAGGGGTGGGACTGGGATTGTTACCTGCCGCACCTCCTGTTTGCTTTTCAGGAGGTGTTGCAGGAGTCTACCGGTTTCTCTCCCTTTGAGCTACTATATGGCCGCAGATTCCTTGGACCTCTTGACCTGTTCCGGGTGTCTTGGGAAGGGGAGCTACCCACCCAGGATGTCTCTGTGGTGGAGTATGTGTTAAAGCTATGTATGTGAAGCTCGGAGATTGGTTAGAGAATCTCATGGGGCTCGCGCAGGCTAACCTAACGGAAGCGCAGGCAAACCAGAAGACTTGGTATGATCAGGGCGCACGTGCCAGAGTGTTTGATGTAGGGCAGAAGGTCCTTGCTCTAATGTCCATGTGCCAGAACAAGCTCCAGGCTGTTTGGGCTGGACCGTGCACGGTCTCAAAATGCCTGAGTGACATCACTTACATGGTGTCATTTGATAGTGATGGTAGGCGACACCGGGCCTACCACATAAATATGCTGAAGGCATAACACGAGTGTGTGGAGTCAGTAGCAGCGGTTTGCTGCTTAACGACTGAGGAACCAGGAAGTGACCAACTACCTGACCTCCTTGTGGATGCCAGAGGTGAAGGTGGTGTAGAGGAAGTGGCCTGGGATGAGCAGTTGAGTGCCCGCAAGAGGGAGGAGCTTTTGGCAATGCTGTGGCCCTTTGCGACTCAGTTCAGTAGTGTCACGGGCACTAGGAGTCTTTGCCCAGGATATCACCAGATGATGTTCTTACCAGAGTAATATAGCTGGTACTATGGTCCTCTGGTAGCAGGGTGACAACGGAACAGGAGAATCAGCAGATGGTGAGAGAATGCTCAAGGAAAGTCTATGACTAGCAGCAACTGGTAATGACTTAGATGTATGAACACGAGGAACCAGATGGACAAGTAAACGTGAGGAGAGTCAGTGGTCTGCGTACAGCAAGTTGTACCACTGCTATAGTGAGGAGTAATGTCCAGGAGTAGAGAGGAGGTAGTGAAAGTCAGTGGTCTGCGTATAGCAAGTTGTACCACTGTCTATAGTGAAGGAATGGGTTCCAGGTGCAAGTAGGTAACGGGGAAGTCAGTGGTCTGCGTACAGCAAGTTGAACCACTGCTTATGTGAGAGGATACTTGAAACGGGTGCCAATGGGAAACAGGAGTCAGTGGTCTGCGTTCAGCAAGTTGTACCACTGCTATATATATGTGAGGAGGGGCACGAGGAGATGAATGGAATACAGAGGATACACGGGGGGCACACGGAACTTGATCCCACGATGATAACCACAATACAATAATAACTGACAAGCGCTGCTTGAAGTATACAAAGTCACTATAGAGATCCAGGTAATAGGAAACAAAGTCAATAGTAACAATAGCTTCAGTAGATGGAAGACTCCGGAGATGAACACAACAAAGTCCAGACGGATATGCAATACAATAGCAAAGTCAATGGAAAGTATGCATACCGCGGTTCAGGAGAGCAGGCTGTCAAGGAGAAGTGCAGGGATACCTGAACGGCTGAACGCCGGTAGGAGGAGAGACCACTGGAGGATGTAAGCGGTAATCAGGTTGGTGCAGCACACAAAAGGTAACCGGAATCAAAGGAGCAATACTCAGGAAGCAGTAGTAAGTAAAACTGGAAACATGATGAACACGGGAGAGTTGAGGCTGTCTGGTATCCGGCAGCAGTAGCGGAGGCAGCGGAGGGGAGACACGCTGAACACAGGAGAGTAGAGGCGGTCTGGAATCCGGCAGTAGTAGCGAAGGCGGGAGAGGAGAGACACGCTGAACACAGGAGAGTAGAGACGGTCTAGAATCCGGCAGCAGTAGCAGATAGGAATCAGTGGAGAGCTGACACGATGAACACAAGAGAGTTGAGACGGTCTGGAACCCGGCAGTAGTAACGGAGGCAGCGGAGAGCAGACACGCTGAACACAGGAGAGTTGAGGCGGTCTGGAATCCGGCAGCAGTAGCAGATAGGAATCAGCTGAGTGCAGACACGATGAACACAGGAGAGTTGAAGTGGTCTGGAAACCACAATCGTAGTAGACAGGAATCAGCTAGAGCTGAATACACGAGGAAACACAGGAACACCTTCAGAGGCTCATGGGGAATGAGACTCCAAGATCAGGCCACTAGGTAATGATCACAGGTGGTTTAAATAGGGAGGGTTGCCTGATCATCCAATTAATTAAAAGCAACAGGTACTGAAGATTTCATAAGGGCTGCACATGCGCAGACCCTCAGGATGCCGGACGGCCACGGTTCCTGAACACAGGAGAAATGGCACTCACAGTCCGGTGAGTGACAGTACCCCCCCTTTTAAAGGTGGGCACAGGACACATGAAACCGGGTTTGTCCGGAAACTTGGAATAAGAAGAGCTGGAGCATTGAGATCTTCTGCTTTAATCCATGAACGCTCTTCAGGACCATAGCCCTTCCAATGAACGAGGAAACGAAGAACTCCTCGCGAAATTTTTGCATCTAATATGTGAGTAATCTCAAAGTCCTCCTCTTGATGAGCTTGAACTGGCCGAGGTGCTGAAGGAGGGACCGAGAAACGGTTGATGATAAGAGGTTTGAGCAAAGACACATGGAAGGCATTGATAATACGAAGGTTCTTAGGTAGTAGAAGTTTGAAACAAACTGGATTTATCACTTGAATGATCCTATATGGACCAATAAAACGAGGAGCGAACTTCATAGATGGGACCTTCAAACGAATATTTTTGGTTGATAACCATACACGAAAAGCAGCCAGAGAAACACATTTAGGGTCTAATATAGAGTGGTTAGGACCATCTTCAACGTCTGAGGACGTCACAAAAGCTCGAGATAGGGCGTCTGCTTTTTTATTTTTTGCAGCTGGTTTGAAGGTTATGATTAGTTCAAAACGAGAAAAGAAAAGAGACCATCTTGCTTGACGAGGATTCAAACATTGAGCAGACTGTAAATATGACAAATTTTTATGATCAGTAAAAATTGTCACAGGATGACGAGCTCCTTCCAACAAATATCTCCATTCCTGTAATGCTACTTTTATAGCCAGCAACTCCTTGTCCCCGATGGTATAACTCTTCTCTGCAGGCAGAAGACCCCGAGAGTAAAAGGCACAAGGATGGAATTTTTGTTGCTCCGATCTTTGGGAGAGAATGGCTCCTAAGCCAACATTAGAGGCATCTACCTCTAGGAAGAAGGGAAGCGTCACATCAGGCTGTCGAAGAACAGGAGCGGAGGAGAAGGACTCTTTGAGAAACTGGAAAGCTTGAAGGGCCTCAGAGGACCATTGTTTAGTATTGGCCCCTTTACGAGTTAGGGCCACAATAGGAGATGCAATCGAGGAAAAATCTTGAATGAAGCGTCTATAGTAATTGGCAAAACCTAAAAAACGCTGAATTGCACGAAGAGTAGTTGGCTGAGGCCAATGTAATACAGCATTCACCTTTTCTGGATTCATCTAAAGACCAACTCCGGAGACAATATATCCCAGAAATGGAATCTGGGGCAACTCGAATGAACATTTTTCTAACTTGCAGAATAATGAATTTTTTCGGAGTCTGGAAAGGACCTCTGCTACATGTTGATGATGAGAAGGCAGGTCCTGAGAAAAGATTAATATGTCGTCCAGATAGACGACGACACAAACATATAACAAGTCCCGGAAGATCTCATTAATGAAACTCTGGAAAACAGCGGGGGCGTTACATAACCCGAAGGGCATTACTAAATATTCATAATGCCCGTCTCTGGTGTTGAAAACTGTCTTCCATTCGTCACCTGACCTGATTCGAATTAAATTATAGGCACCACGAAGATCCAACTTGGTAAAGATCCGGGCTCCCTTGATACGATCAAATAACTCAGTAATTAATGGAATGGGATACCGATTTTTGATAGTTATGGCGTTCAGTCCACGGAAATCTATGGAAGGATGTAATGACCCATCCTTCTTTTTTACGAAGAAAAAAACCTGCTCCAGCGGGAGAGGTAGAAGGTCGAATAAATCCTCGTTGGAGATTCTCTTTGATGTACTCAGATGTGGCTTGAGTTTCAGGTAACGAAAGTGGATACACACGACCCCTGGGAGGAGTCTTGCCAGGTTGAAGATCAATCGGACAGTCCCACGAACGATGAGGAGGAAGACGTTCAGACTGAAGTTTATCAAATACATCGGCAAAAGAAGCATACTGAGGAGGAAGTCCCGGTGAACAAGGTGAAATGGAGGATTGCTGTATCTTGAGTGGAACGACTTGAGAGAGGCAACGATGATGACACTCAGAACCCCAAGACGTAACTTGAGGAGTGTGCCAGTCAATCTGGGGAGAATGACGTTGAAGCCATGGAAGGCCTAATACAATCGGACTGGTAGTAACAGGAAGAATTAAAAATGAAATTTCCTCCTAGTGTAATACATCAATTTGAAGGGTTACTGGAGACGTACTCTGGGTGATGAGACCATTAATAATGCGTGATCCATCGATAGCGGTCACAGTAATTGGTATTTTCAAAGTAATCACTGGTAGGGACCATTGATTCACGAGGGATTTAGAAATAAAATTTCCTGCAGCTCCAGAGTCAATAAGTGCTTGGGACATGAAAGATTTGGTAGCAAAGGAAACAGTAACATCAAAAGCACAAACTTTTAATTTCGTAGAACATGGAGAGGACTCCAGGGACCCTAACTTCACCTCTCCAGAACTGGTTAGGGCCTGGCATTTCCCGATTTTTTAGGGCATGAATTGAGCATATGAGTGGAATCAGCACAATAGATACAAAGTCTATTTTTTACTCTTCGGTCCCTCTCCTCTGAAGTTAATTTGGAGCGACCTATCTCCATAGGTACTACCGGAGATGAAACTTGGCGAACTTGAGGGCTTGAGCGAAGAGGTGCTTTATATGAAGTTGTTTTTTCAGACTCTCTTTCACGAAATCTCATGTCTACACGATGGCAAAGAGAAATCAAATCTTCTAGAGAAGTAGGTAATTCTTGAGTAGTCAGTGCATCTTTAAATTTATCAGAAAGCCCCTGCCAGAAGGCGGCAATTAAAGCTTCAGTGTTCCACTGAAGTTCAGAGGCTAATATCTGTAAATGAATGACGTACTGGGCTACAGTACGAGAACCCTGACGTAGACGGAGGATGCTGGATGCAGCGGAAATAACACGACCAGGTTCATCAAATACACTTCAAAACGTGGAAATAAATTTGGCACTATCTTGTAATAATGGATCATTTCTTTCCCACAGAGGGGAAGCCCATGCGAGAGCTTGTCCGGAAAACAAAGAAATGAGATAGGCCACTCTGGAACGATGAGTAGAGAAATTGTGAGGTTGAAGCTCAAAATGAACTGAGCATTGATTTAGAAAACCCCTGCATGTTTTGGGGTCTCCATCATATTTTGAAGGAGTAGGCAGGTGTAGCGTGGAAGCAGTAGACACCTGGGATGGCACTGGGGAAACGGATGAAGGCACAGGAGCATCAACAGTAGCTGTGATATTTTGCGCAGAAGTTCCTTGGGAGGCTAACGCCTGGCAACATTGCAGCAATTGTTGTTGGCGAACATCCTGTTGTTCAATACGGGTAACCAGATACTGCAGCATCTCTTTAGCTGTAGGTTCCGATCCTGGGTCTGTCATGGCCTGATCTTACTGTCACGGGCACTAGGAGTCTTTGCCCAGGATATCACCAGATGATGTTCTTACCAGAGTAATATAGCTGGTACTTTGGTCCTCTGGTAGCAGGGTGACAACGGAACAGGAGAATCAGCAGATGGTGAGAGAATGCTCAAGGAAAGTCTATGACTAGCAGCAACTGGTAATGACTTAGATGTATGAACACGAGGAACCAGATGGACAAGTCAACGTGAGGAGAGTCAGTGGTCTGCGTACAGCAAGTTGTACCACTGCTATAGTGAGGAGGAATGTCCAGGAGTAGAGAGGAGGTAGTGAAAGTCAGTAGTCTGCGTATAGCAAGTTGTACCACTGTCTATAGTGAAGGAATGGGTTCCAGGTGCAAGTAGGTAACGGGGAAGTCAGTGGTCTGCGTACAGCAAGTTGAACCACTGCTTATGTGAGAGGATACTTGAAACGGGTGCCAATGGGAAACAGGAGTCAGTGGTCTGCGTTCAGCAAGTTGTACCACTGCTATATATATATGTGAGTAGGGGCACAAGGAGATGAATGGAATACAGAGGATACACGGGGGGCACACGGAACTTGATCCCACGATGATAACCACAATACAATAATAACTGACAAACGCTGCTTGAAGTATACAAAGTCACAATAGAGATCCAGGTAATAGGAAACAAAGTCAATAGTAACAATAGCTTCAGTAGATGGAAGACTCCGGAGATGAACACAACACAGTCCAGACGGATATGCAATACAATAGCAAAGTCAATGGAAAGTATGGATACCGCGGTTCAGGAGAGCAGGCTGTCAAGGAGAAGTGCAGAGATACCTGAACGGCTGAACGCCGGCAGGAGGAGAGACCACTGGAGGATGTAAGTGGCAATCAGGTTGGTGCAGCGCACGAAAGGTAACCGGTAATCAAAGGAGCAATACTCAGGAAGCAGTAGTAAGTAAAACTGGAAACATGATGAACACGGGAGAGTTGAGGCTGTCTGGTATCCGGCAGTAATAGCGGAGGCAGCGGAGGGGAGACACGCTGAACACAGGAGAGTAGAGGCGGTCTGGAATCCGGCAGTAGTAGCGAAGGCGGCGGAGGAGAGACACGCTGAACACAGGAGAGTAGAGACGGTCTGGAATCCGGTAGCAGTAGCAGATAGGAATCAGTGGAGAGCTGACACGATGAACACAGGAGAGTTGAGACGGTCTGGAACCCGGCAGTAGTAACGGAGGCAGCGGAGAGCAGATACGCTGAACACAGGAGAGTTGAGGCGGTCTGGAATCCGACAGCAGTAGCAGATAGGAATCAGCTGAGTGCAGACACGATGAACACAGGAGAGTTGAAGTGGTCTGGAAACCACAATCGTAGTAGACAGGAATCAGCTGGAGCTGAATACATGAGGAAACACAGGAACACCTTCAGAGGCTCATGGGGAATGAGACTCCAAGATCAGGCCACTAGGTAATGATCACAGATGGTTTAAATAGGGAGGGTTGCCTGATCATCCAATTAATTAAAAGCAACAGGTACTAAAGGTTTCATAAGGGCTGCACATGCGCAGACCCTCAGGATGGCGGACGGCCACGGTTCCTGAACACAGGAGAAATGGCACTCACACTCCGGTGAGTGACAAGTAGGAAGCCCGGTCGAGCTTCCTTGGTGATGCACCATGTGGACCCTGGTGAACATAGGCCAGTTAGGCAATCCACTTATCGGGTCTCACCAGAAGCCAAGGAAAATATATACAAGGAGGTATAGGAGATGCTTGAGCTAGGGTTGATCCAGCCTCATTCTGGATTCAGCAGCTGTGGTGGAAGGAGGTGGATACCTGTGCTGTGAGTTGCAGAGTGATACCTGGGGTGCAGCCCAGGAATTATGTAGGATCCTGGGGAAGAGGAGGAGGGGAGTCCCCAGGCTCCAGGGCCTAATCCGGGCCCAGAGACCAGGAAGCAAGTCTGTGGGGAAAAAATGGAGGCGAGTCCCCAGGCTTTGGGGCCTAGCCCAGGCCCAGTTCCAGATCAGCCTGCCTGCTTTACAAATTTGGCATTGGGAATTAAGCAGATGCATGTTACCCAGTCTGAAAAAGCAAAAGGCCTCTGTAGCCAGTTACAAAGTGCTAACGAAGGCCCAGATGATCCAGTACATTCTGAGGATTTGGAACCTGTTTCCCTGAGGATAATATCAGGTGAATTGCTGAATGATGACAGCAAAAAGCAAGAAAATCTTAGAAAGGACAAATTGATTGAGGATTCTGTTTGTGATCCCCAGAAGCAGTATCATGATATAGACAGTGGTTTGGAAACCACAGAATTCCCTCTAGGACAAGAAAAAGTAACTCCAGGGGGTAAATGTATCAAGCTGAGAGTTTTCCAGCGGGTTTGAAAAGTGGAGATGTTGCCTATAGCAACCAATCAGATTCTAGCTGTCATTTTGTAGAATGTACTAAATAAATGATAGCTAGAATCTGATTGGTTTTTCAAACCCGCCGAAAAACTCTCAGCTTGATACATTTACCCCCAGATTGTGTAGGAGAAAGTTATTCCACACAGCAATGGGTTAATGCTTCATCCGAATCAGAGGAGAGTGAAATAGAAAGTGGAGATATCAGTGAACAAGTTCAATGTCTGGACACTGAAATTGCAAAGCTGAAAAAGCTGATTATAACAAAAAAAAATGAAAAGGAACAGTGCATACAGCAGAGACCGTTTACCTTTCACAAAGGAAATAAAAGCATTGGAGATAGAGTTAAAAATGAAACGTGATTGCCTGACTGCATTACAGGAGAAGTATGTGGGGTTAGACGTGTGTGATTTCTACACTAAGTGGGATTTTCTCACAAAGTGGACGAAAATGCACAGTTAGACAACACAGCAACTAATCCTCATCTTTCTCTTCTCTTTTCATCTCCAGGTATGTTCATCCATGCTACTACTACTCTGATCATTATTCTGTGAAATTCATCCCTGCAATCTGTGTTTAAAAGTATGTTCATCCATGCTACTACTACTCTGATCATTATTCTGTGAAATTCATCCCTGCAATCTGTGTTTAAAAGTATGTTCATCCATGCTACTACTACTCTGATCATTATTCTGTGAAATTCATCCCTGCAATCTGTGTTTAAAAGTATGTTCATCCATGCTACTACTACTCTGATCATTATTCTGTGAAATTCATCCCTGCAATCTGTGTTTAAAAGTATGTTCATCCATGCTACTACTACTCTGATCATTATTCTGTGAAATTCATCCCTGCAATCTGTGTTTAAAAGTATGTTCATCCATGCTACTACTACTACTCTGATCATTATTCTGTGAAATTCATCCCTGCAATCTGTGTTTAAAAGTATGTTCATCCATGCTACTACTACTCTGATCATTATTCTGTGAAATTCATCCCTGCAATCTGTGTTTAAAAGTATGTTCTAGGAAACTGTTATCTGTTTAAACTTAGGTTGGCACAGTCTTTTATTGCTGCCTAATTTATGATAGGTATCTGGCCTCCTCTATCCTTTCCCACAAATGTTTTCTTTTCCTTTGATTAGCTGACCAATTAGCACATCTGTAGTGTATTCCTAAATTAGACTGACTACATCTTAGCTCCATTCTATGGGGAGACGTATGTGGGGTTAGACGTGTGTGATTTCTACACTAAGTGGGATTTTCTCACAAAGTGGACGAAAATGCACAGTTAGACAAACATTGGACTACATTTGACTTGATTTTACTCCCAGCAATAAGCTGCATCTGCCACAGCCTATTTCTGCACTACTTGTCTATTTATATGGAAGACTGCTAAGAGGTAATTCTTAAAATACCCTTGCTTTTTGCTTTTACCCCTTTTATCACAATGTTTCACAAATTGCTTTTCTTAGTCTCATTTCATGGCATGATCTTTAGGACTGTGTCATCTTTCACCCCTCCACCAACACACAAATTTGTTCATATTGCACCTGCATTACTCCACTCACCTCTATTTAACACCCATGAACTGTTATCCTATTTATTATCTTTAACAAATACAGCCGCCACCTGTCGCCAGAAAATAAAAGGCCACACATCTTACAATCCCCTTCCCTATCTTTCGCTCACTCTGCTTCTATTAGCTGGTGATATATCGCCTAATCCAGGTCCCCCACACTCCTCACACACACATACATCTGAGCACTACTGTTCTATAGCAAACCTCAAACACATCACCTGTCTCCCCTCTCTTCCCAAGTCCTTTAAATGTGCCCTTTGGAATGCACGCTCTGTTTGTAACAAACTTACCTCCGTTCATGATCTCTTCCTCTCAAAAAACCTCAACCTTCTGGCAATAACAGAAACATGGCTCATGCAATCAGACACTGCCTCACCTGCAGCACTTTCACATGGTGGCCTCCATCTCACCCACACCTCCAGACCTGAAGGCAGACAAGGAGGTGGGGTTGGACTACTTCTCTCCCCACAGTGCACATACACAGTTCTACCAAATGTCCCATCACTCACATTCACATCTTTTGAAGTACATGCTATTCGCATTTTTAATCCATTCTCCCTACGTGTTGCGGTGATCTATCGTCCCCCTGGAGCACACCAACAATTTATTGAGAATTTCTCTGCATGGCTCCCTCACTTCTTATCTTCAGACATCCCCACCATCATCATGGGTGACTTCAACATCCCCATTGATAACCCACCTTCCAAAGCTGCTTCCAAACTACTCTCTCTAACCTCCTCACTTGACCTCTCCCAGTGGATTGAATCATCTACTCATAAGGATGGCCACTGCCTTGATCTTGTTTTCTCTAGACTATGCTCAGTTTCTAATTTTATTAATACACCCTTCCCCCTCTCGGATCATCACCTTATCAGCTACACTCTCACCCCCACTGCTCTAACCTCTCTACTGTCTAACTCAACCAAGCCTCCTCATACTCGTAGAAATCTTAATTCTATTAATCTTCAACAATTTTCCACCTCTCTCCAACACCTTCTCTCCCCTATCTCTACATTCTCATCCCCTGAGATGGCAGTACCTCATTTTCACCTAACCTTAGCAACGGCCCTTGATCAAGTGGCTCCGGCGACACTTCATACTACACGTCGACTTCGATGTCAACCGTGGCACACCAAAGCAACACGAAATCTTCAAAAACTGTCCCGTAAAGCAGAACGTCACTGGCGTAAATCTCGAAGCTCTAATGACTTCTTCACATATACTTCTGTCTACCACTCCTATCGAAATGCTCTGGACACTGCAAAACAAACATACTTTCAATCTCTTATATATGCTCAGGCTTCTAACCCCAAACGCCTTTTCAATACATTTAATCATCTTCTCAATCCTCCCACCCCGAACCCTCCATCTACTATCAGTGCTCAGGATCTTGCTTCCTACTTCAAGGACAAGATTGATAAGATCAGACTAGAAATGGTATCCTCTTCCTCAACAAGCCATCAGCTCAATTCCTTCCCACCACCCTCTGACACCCTCTCTTCATTTGACCCCACAAATGAAGAGGAAATTTCTACGCTCTTCTTATCTTCCTACTCTACCTCCTGTCCTCTTGATCCTATTCCCTCGCAAATTGGTAGATCCCTGTCTTCTGTGCTCATTTCACCTCTAACTCAAATCTGTAATCTCTCGCTCTCTACTGGCATATTTCCATCACTATACAAGCATGCAGTGATTACTCCTATTCTAAAAAAACAAAACTCCGACCCAAACTCTCTCTCAAATTACCGTCCCATCTCTCAGCTCCCTTGCCCCTCCAAGCTTCTAGAGAGACTTGCCTACACTCGCCTCACACGCTTTCTTTCCGCAAACAACCTGTTGGATCCTCTTCAGTCTGGCTTTCGTTCTCAACACTCCACAGAGACTGCGCTGACCAAGGTTGTTAATGATCTGATCACTGCTAAGACTGAACGCCATTACTCTCTCCTAATTCTCCTGGATCTCTCGGCTGCATTTGACACCGTTGACCACTCTCTTCTCATACAAACGCTGCAATCCTTAGGTCTTCAAGACACAGTTCTATCCTGGTTCTCATCTTACCTCTCATCGCTCTTTCACTGTTAATTTCTCTGGAGCCACCTCTGCTCCGCTTCCCCTATCAGTTGGAGTACCACAAGGCTCGGTGCTAGGTCCTCTGCTGTTCTCTATCTATACCGCTTCTCTTGGAAATCTAATAAGTTCCTTTGGCTTTCAGTATCATCTCTATGCGGATGATACCCAAATCTATCTATCCTCTCCTGATATCTC